>NC_083769.1:33778800-34078800 GCF_963514075.1 Conger conger | reverse complement strand
TGGCGTAACCCTTGTGTACAGTGGCACATCTGTAGAGCAGAACACCAAAGAGCAAGATAAGAGCAACAGGGCTGCTGAAAACGATATGAAACAGGAGGCACCTATAGTCCACACGAGGCTGCCCTCCACTGGGGTAGTGGTCTCATCAATGTCATTGCCATAGAGACAGAGACCCGCCTCAAGCCTCAGACTGTCCCGAGCCCCCAGCCCAGCGAGGCGCACCTCACTATTGGCTAACAGTCGCTCCACCAGTGCGACCACTCCCGCCCTTGGAACTGAGATCTAGTGTGGGGGAGACAGGGTTGAAATTCATAGGTTACGGACAGTAAAAAATAAGCAGAATTTCATAAAAAGATATAATGACGAAAGCAACTTGAATTTACAGATAAAAGTGTACTTGTGAAAATATATTTTCTTTCAGATTGATTTTGTTTGTTTTACGTACTTTACATGAAGGGCAACCAGATCCCCTACAGAAAGACATAAAAAGCGGTAGGCAGACAGACAGACAGACACACAGAAATACACACATAGAACATAGTAGAAAGTCAGAGGACCCTATATGAGCTTGAGTCATACCTCCACTCCATCCTCTCCTGTGTAACCACACCGTGTAACCCGGCAACCCTGAATCCCAAACACTGACGTCAAGGCACTGGTCATGAAGGTCAACTTGCTCAGGTCATCGGACAAACCTGGCTGAAGGACTTGAGCCATGGAAGGACCTGAGGAAGATCACACCGGGAAAAATAAGTCCCATATCTCTACATTATCCAAATCAGAATCTCAGAAACTGTCCTGATTACAACCCCAAGTCAATGCATTAAACACATACCCATGCACCATGACTGAGTTCTCTTTCAAATCGCCTGTATTCAATAAAGAATATAAACAGGCTGCATGAAGTTTGTTTACATTCTGGTATAAATATGTTTTCCACATAGCTCACCTTGAAGAGCGATCAAGCTTTCGTCCAAGTACTCCATGTCTACATCATGGCCAGCAGCTTTGAACTCCTTAAGATTGGCCTAAAACAATACAAAATATGGTCAGAACCCCAGATCATTACATTAATAAAACTGAGCATAGGAAATGAAAAAGCATTAACCACTATGCTGGTCCTTTAACACTCATACAATCATACAAATATTATTGTCCAAAATTTAAAAAAGTGAAAATGTTTGGGAACAAGGCCCTATGAAAGATGTGAAGATCTGAATTATGTAGATAATGTTGAAATCATAACGGAACTGACATTCATGGAACAGAGTCTTACATCTCTGTCGACACACTTAGTGGTAAAGATTTAAGCAGTGAAGACGATTGGCCTCTCCATTTCATTGCTGACCTCTATGTGGGCAGAATCCTTGTCTGCACAGCCAGCGTTGGAAACCACATAGAGATAGCTCTGGTCTGTCTTGGTGACAATCAAGTCATCCTTTATTCCTCCTCTCTCATTGGTGAAGAGGGAGAGTGTACCCTGGGAAGACGGAGGGAAGAAGGGAAATCCATTCACATTCACGTTCACATTCAGATTCTACTTGCCGGAAAATGAGATGGGCCAACTCTCTGCCCATGGACTTTGGATGCTCACAAAAAACACTTTTTATTTTATAGACAGAGAGAACATTGTTTTCCGCTGTTGCATGTCTTTCACAATGTGTCAAATGTATTCATAAGCTACAACAGTGTGTGCCAACCCCATTTTTTTAATCTGGAGAAATAATTAAATTGTGCACATTTAATCTGTATGATGCATGCAAATGCTTTACTACGTGCTTTTGCCATCTTATTTTCCATGCATGTTTTCCATGCATTAAGACACATATACAAATGTATGCTGCAAGTGTTCGCAGTTGGACCTGGTTGTCCTTGAGCTCAGCGATATCCCCAACAATCAGAGACTCAATGAATTTCACTCTGTCCTTTCCGTGGAACTTTGTCTGCAAGACAAACAGAAATCCTCCATTATTATCTGTATTCATGTACTCTAATGATACCCAGGGTCAGCTACATAGCCGAGATGTCTGCATAATATCAATTTTAGCAGCAGTATTATATTTTTACTGAAGACGTTTGCCCTATATACAACAGTCCTTGTGGTTCACACATAAAGCTGCCCTTGCTAAAGTACTCCGATCCCACTAAATCTGACATAAGAATGTCTCCATTTAATATTTTACTAAACAGCTCCCAAATACTGTGTCTAGAATTATGATCCAACAAAGCTGAGAGAAAGGTGTGAACAAAGAGGTGTAATTATTAGACTAGCTGGAATTTGCCCCTCAAATGGAAGCACAAGCCAGGCAGATAAATAATCTATATTCTAGAATCTTCTCCTTATACTGTCTAACTTTGTCTGAACAGAATTCTGAATGAATTTGTCTGAACTCCTTCTTATTGAGAGGAGATATGGGCACCCCTTCGGAGTACCTGCAGCATGTGGCTGACGTCAAAAATGGAGCAGTGTTGGCGTGTGTGCATGTGGGAGTTGATGTGGCTGTCCTTGTACTGCACCGGCATGCTCCAGCCTGCAAACTCCACCATTTTCCCTCCCTGCTCCTGGTGAAATTCAAACAGCTCCGTCTTCTTCAGAGTGCTCTGGAGAAAGAATATCAATGTCATGTGCAAATAAATGCATTATCATGCACTACACTTGTGACCCTGAAGTTTAAAGTTTAATAATTGGATGCTTCCACTTGTCAACCCTACAGATTGCAGCTCAAGGTAACACAAGAACCAGAAGGTCAAGTTAAAAGAAAATTAATTACTGCAAGCAATAATGATCTTTGATCCAGAAACTGGTTGCTGCTGGGAGCTTATCAATCAACAAGTCGGAGCATGTGTCAACTTGGAACCTTGGAAGTTTGCGAAATAAGTCCAAAGTCATTTCTGCAGTTAAAATGGGCCCATCGAGACCTAATCTCAACCAACTGGCAAGTAAAATATCACCCAGCTTATCGCTACACATTTTCAAATTTGGATAAGAATGTATGAATGCTTACTAGTGTGCATAGTTTGTTTCTGAATGAATAAACACGCATTATATTATGAAGGCACAGCAGTGCTGGAGCACGTGGCTGTCATTCGCCTAAGAGAACGCCCATCTACTCACAGCCAATCACAGCATAACGAGAAATCTCCAGATGTATGAGGTTACTCCAAGCACAACAGTATCATTTAATAGATTAATAGAATTTAGCAGTGGAGCAAATCAATTAACACTAATGAGCAATAATAGAGAAACACAAATTATCTACAAATGTTATTGTCAAGACGGATAAAATAAGAAATGTTAACTATATGCTTAAACATGTTCTCCCATATTACTTTACAGATGTGTTACTTTGCTATCAGAGATGTTCATACAACGTGTCCAATGTCCAGCACTTTAAGGTCGAGCTATTACGAGTGAATGCCTGAAATTGGTAAGAGCATTCGTGAACTTAATAAAACGACATCTGCGGCACACAGCATGCACAGTAGCCTCTGGCATTCTACAGGCAGCTGTTCACGCACAAGCGAATACAATGTACACAAGGACTAACGTTACACTATATTCACGTCAGCATTTCATTTGATAAAATCTAAATTCATGCAAGACACGAATAAAAGACGCGATTAGTTTGGTAACCATTTGCGGGATAAACAATCGATGTGCATATTACTGTAAGTCCCTATTAGTACTGCTGAACAGTGTTACAGTATAAAAGTATTCTTATTTAGAATCCTGGGGTTTCGTTCCAACAATGCAAGTTACAAGCTGGGTCCAAACTGTTTGTTCCTCGAGTACTTGCTATAATTTGCCCTGGAAAGACGATTGCCCTTTCTGTCCACTTGAGTTTGTTAACTAGCTAACAAGCTATGTGCTACAGTTACCTCGGAACTCGAAGCATGCCTCTCCTGCCTTACTGCACCAAGTATCACATTCCTCAGGGATTCCCTTGGAACTCGGAGGGCGAATCCAAACCGGCTGGTGGACGCCATCCTAGGAAACATCGTGTTTTCCAAACTAAGTTCCCCGTCTCACGTTACAATACTGCTTTGGTCGTCAACTCTGAACTCCGGACTTGACAATTTGCCTCACTGCAAAACAACTACTGTAGCTAGTCAGAGTGAAGTACCTCGGGAAATGTAGTACAGGACACTCTTACAGTATAAAAAAAAATATTAAAAAATAAATAAATAAACTGGTGCAGCTAATAAAAACAAAACGTCTAAAATAATCGACCAGAACTTTCCTAATCGGTCCCAATTAACAAAATTCATGATTTGAGCCTTTCTTTACCGCATGTATCAGCGCATTCCGTATTTATGACGAAGCTGTAACAGTGAGTTGCGATTTCTTTAATTTGCCACACGGTGGAACTGTCTGACACCGATTTGGGCACTGTGGAACATTTCCAGCTCCTCGATAGCAGCAGTTTTCAAGTAGACATGAATAAATTAATGCATGAATGAATGAATGAATGATTGAATTAACATAGAGCTGCTCCCAGTGGCTGCTCCTTGACTGAGACATACTGTAGGCCTATGTCATGAGTACACAGCCACAATGGAGACACACGCTTACATGGAGCTTGACATAGATAAACAAGATTGTGCATTCATTTGAATTAATGTAGGCTGCGATGTTATATAATTCCTCACTGAAATAGGAGAGGTTTGTGTCTATTTCATTTGTAGTATTTCTGGTTTCTATGTAGCAGGCCTAGCCAATAGACCTATCCAACATTATGAAAATAAGCTTGGAATATTTCATCATCAAGGTTCCATCCTGACGGGGTGTCAGTCAGTAGGCAGAAACAGTGACAATAGCTCTTGAAGTGTCAGTGCAAAGATACCCATTTAAAACAATTGTAACACCTGACATGATTAAATAGGATTTGCCTGAATTACTACACCTTTATGGACTTGTGTTTTCATGCTGGCAAAAAAAGGAAGCCACATGCCTCATTTATGTGCCCTGCTCCAGCCTGAATACGTGAATCCCCCTGTACAGCTATAAATACCCTGCCCATGCCATTCTCTATTTTAGGAGAGGGGCTTCTGGCATCTAGTAGGGACTGACTTTGGTGGTGGGAGGGGGGATGTGTTTCCACAGAGACACAGGGGCTGGAGTTGTTGTTGCGTGATGATTGTACAAACATAAGCGAGACACGGAGTGCCAATTGAGAACATTTTTTAAATAACTTTTAAGCTCTCTCAAATGTGTTTTTTCAGAAGTGTGCGATTTCCAGCTCCTTTTGGGAAATATTGGGATCCAGGGCTCTGTGTTTGAAGACAAACACCCTTTTCTTTTCTTATTTTTTTTCCTAAGTGGATTGCAGACAGAGAACAAAGGTAAGACCAGGAGGAGGGGGATGGTTGCAATTGGGGTGGGAGTGTGAAACGTCTTGCAGGAATGGGGTGACTTCTCTTAACTCCTATAAAACCTTATGAAGGTACAGGACCATATTTGTTGTTTCCATAACACATGGGCGCTGTGTAGCAGTCCCTGGTAGATATTTGGAAGAAGCATAGCAACCAGGCGAGTCAGGCATCCGTTTCTCTGGGGTGCCAGACAGAGATAACTGGAGTGCTATGTTTAGTGCTTGGACAGAATCCAGACTGTGTTTTGAGTATTTCAACTATATTTATTGTATCAGTTGCACTGAAATATGTTCATTTTTAATTGCCATTTTATTGTAGGTATTATCAATAATATGATTAATAATGGTCTCAGGACAAAAATAACTAACAGTACTTGTGTTACTTTATGTTACTAAGTTCAAGTTTTTAAAGATGATGAAACCAGATAGATGGCAACATGTTGACACTGAATTGATGTTATATGTTATACTGAATACGTATAAAGACCCTAGTTTAAAATAACCATTTAAATAAGGGGCCAGTTCCACAGTCACAGATGAAACAGTCCTAGACAAAATTCCCTGAGATTCTGTATAAGGTTTTGCCTGAGATTACTTGATTTGGATGGTAACTGATTGTGGAGCTTTTATGCAGATATGGATCATATACCTTTCCTGCTTCTCATATAAATTATTGGCTAATATCTTGGCTATTTTTTAGATACTTTTTGCAGTGCTGATCTTCTTAACATTAAAAAATATGGCAAACTTTTTTTTATATGGTTAATCCTGGAGGGAAATAAATCGCTACCTTTCTTCTTTTACATCTTGCAGCCCAGATGCTTCTTCTTGTGTACTGCTTTTGTTGTTTTGTCAAATGTAAGCTGGCTATGCAGATGCTGATGTTCAGTGCAAAGGTTCTATGAAGTTTTTGTAGCCTTGGTTCACCTTTTCACTGGTTCTCAGTTAGGATACAATGAGGATCTCACCCAAGGATTCTCATATCAGGATCTTTTGGTTGAGTGCTGGATTATAAAATTTCTTTACAGAACTGTAGCATCATCTCCCTCCCTACAGGAACTATGATAAATACCCCGCCTTCCCCTGCACCAGCGTTTTACCGGATCAGTGACCGGGACCTGACTGAAGTTGAACTACATTCCGTAGGGTCTATCAATGACTTACACCGCACCCACTCAGAGCAGCTCCATAAAGGTACAATAGGATTATTTAAAGGAAAGTTGCTGTTCATTCTGAAACTATACAGAAGCTACAGAATCTAATTTTGCTTCACCAGTTGGGCTGTGAGATCCAAGAATGCCATGTTTTTATACAGGCAGCAGACAGCTCCACCCCCCGGGTCCTCCCACTAATGGCAACCTTCAAACCTACAACATGCCAGTCATTTGTCAGACGGGGTATCCGATGAGACGGAGGCTGTACAAACGGCTCTGCCGCTGCTGCACATCCACAGCCTGCCGATACACCTGGGGGTGTGTCGCAGTCAGCCTGACGTTGCTGACGCTTTTTGTGATCTTCTTTTTCTTAAGTAAGGATGCTTTCTCTCTACCACTCAATCCATTGAAACTTTTTACACTTTAGGTACAAATAGTAAGTGGACTGGCAGTTGAGCACCCTGATATATTCTCACAGAAAGCTAACATTTGAAAATGTATTCTCCACTTTACTTGCATTCTAAGTCAATGCATAAAAGTAGCCTAGATTACTTTGCATTCTATGATGACCTGCCCCAGCATACCAGGATGCTATTTAATACTTCAGCAATAAGAATTGAAGTACATTCAATGTAAGCTTAATATAAGTATAGCATAGCCACTTGTGCTGAAACTCAGAGTACTCTACTGTGTGTGTAAAAGTAGTCTATATGTTCCTTCCCAGTCCAGCAGGGCAGCACACTGAGAATGCTCTCCCAGACGGCGCAGGACAGACAGGCCACCTCGCTGGAGATTTCCCAGCTCATTCAGGAGTTGCAGGAGCTGCGAAGGAACCTGACAGCCATGACTGGAAATCAGGAACATTAACCAGGATTATCCGAGAGCACTCCCAGCGGGCCCAAACAAAACTGTTTTTATCGGCTCACACTGAAACACTCACCACAGCCACAGTACATATTATTCTCTGGATATTTTATTTTATTTTATTTTATTTCATTCAAAGCACAAATTCAGAACACCTTTGGTTAAACTGAACCTGACATCAGATTGTGAGATCAACAGTTTTAAAAGCATGAATCCTTAAATTTATGCCAAACAGTAGGACCATAATGTGTTGTCCATAAAATGGTTGTGATTTGCACAAATAACAAAATTGATAAGTCTTGTTGTTTTTTCTTTAGTTCTATCCTTTAATGTATTTTGAGGAAAAATATTTTTTCTCTCAATATTTTATAACCGTATTAGACTTGGACGCATAGCTTTGTTTGTCGGAGAAATCAGCAAAAGTTCACTCTCTGAGGACAGTCAGGTTTCCAAAGCTATGTTTGTTAGTCATCTCCTTAGCAATGATCAAATCGGAAATGCAGTCATGTTGGCTGTCCATAATAGATTCTTAAAACAGTTTCCTATTCTGTCTTTTAGCCATTCATATAAAAAAATGTATAGAAGACACATTACAAGGACATCGTTTCAACAACAAAATAAAAATGACGTATTTATTTTTGGAGAATTCTGTCCTGGCAAAGCTCTCCGGTCCAGCCCTGATAGCATAGGCAGTGAAAGGCAGAGTGGAGCTGGGCAGAGCCACGGGTGGAATGGGGCTCGGGGCTGGAAAAGGAAAGCAGCGTGTGTCCGGAGTCGGGGTTCCTACGGGCACATCGCCCATTCCCGCTGCACAGGCCGAGGCTGCACTGCTGCACCCCTCTCTTCAACTTCTGTATGTAGTTCCCAAGGACAGAGCTGATGTAATCCTTCAGTATCTTGCACTGATGCTAGACAGAGATAGATCAGCATTGATTCAATTGTTATATACTGTAAGCAAGTTTATATACAGTACTGTGCAGAAGTCTTAGGCACCCTAGACATTATACCCTAGAAAAATAGCAATACAGACAGATTTACAGAACACAACTACTGTTAAGGACACATTATACACACAACACTGACCTTGGATTTGGCAAACTGTAACTCCCCCCACAGTACCACTCCAGCTGCCCCCACAGCTGCGCTCTCCCCCAGGGTGTGCTCCAGGTCCTTCTGCAACCACCACAGAGGTGCAGGAGCAGTTACGCTTTGAGCCACACAATGACTAAAACACAGCTTCTCCTTTACGCTTACACAATACACACATACACCACAGCGCACTTCCAGAATTGCATGTACTGTGTTTGCAGCAAGAACATCACAGTTACAACAGCACACAGTTGCAGTCACATCTACACATAACTCTGCACTGTTACAAACTGAATAAGCAGTGTCATTCATTCATATTGGCATTCATTCAGTAACTGCAGTATCATACATTTCTCACAAAATTTCCATAAACGTATGGTTGTATACCTGTAAAAAAGACACATGCTAAACCTTATTTGACCTATATGATTCTGGCTTTGTCAAGCTTTACACTGTTCAGTACTGTTCAAGAGCAAAAGCCACAGGGCATCGCCCTCAATATCAATGAGAGCAGTCAGTACATGTACTGTATTTCATTCTGTATTTAAAAGCAGCAAAACACTGGGCAGTGACGAGTAGCAGGTTTCATCACAAAAGCCCTGCAGCATTTCAACCCTATTTCTGTCTTCACAGAAAGCCCCAGAGATGATGCACTGTGTCTAAAATATGGGTGTTGGAGGATAAGGTTACACAGGGGTTGCATAGAAGGTGAGGAGATTGCGAGTGGGGGGGAGCAAGAAGCAGACAGACCACCAAGTGCTTCAAGCAGATATAATCATACATCTTTTAAATTTTTCAATTATTACTTAATTTAGAGCAAAACGTAATGATACATTAGTGCATTCATAATTATGCATCCTTTAATAAAATAAAAACCTGTTCATTCACTACACAACTTGGTCATACTTCTACAATTCTACTCAGAAAGCACTGAATGAATTTGAAGCTGCACATATGGCTGGGTATGTACCTTGTCGAGAAAGCGAAGAGTGTGTGCAAATGCCACCCTTGCGTAGGGCAGCACAGGAGGGGCAGTAACGGAAGAGGGGTACTTTGACGCCACCCTCAGAGCCTCCAGGACCCGGAATCGGACCATGAGGGCAGCATCACTGGACCCAGCCAGATGCTGGGGCAGGTAGATGCTGGGGTAGAGGGCAGTAGACTGGCTCCACAGCCAGTCCAGGCGGTCATTCCTCTCTGTGGTTTTGGGGTGGCAATGCCCAGTATAGTTGTAAAAATGTCGCACCTTGTGGTAGTTGGGACAGCTTGGGAGCCCATAGAAGCCCCACCTTCTGGTCGGCCGCAGTTGGACACCTAGCTGGAGGGTGGAAAACAGGAACTCCCTGGCAGCCTTGTTGAACTCCTTGCGTGCCAGCCGGTCCACTTCCTCACTGGGGAGCTCTGGGTGTTCCTCCCTCACCAGCTCCTTTGACAGCCGTTGGTACTTCCTCTTCTTACCAAAGTTCTGTGCCCATAGGGGGCGCCAGTCTTCCCAGTCAATCACAGCCAGCCCATGGAAGAGGGGTCTCAGCAGAGCCTCAATCTGCCATTTGGCTTTGGCAAGGTGCCGCTTGAGGAAACCCCGCTGCGGGATGCCCCCGTTGACTTCACTGCCCCCCTTTGAGAGGTACGGGTACAGCCCCAACTTGTTGCGGTAGAAGATGGTCATGTTCTGGCCCAGGAATTTCTCATGATGGTTCTGAATGATGTCGAAATCGCTCAGGTCGAGGTCTATCCCATACCTCTCCTTGCAGTAAGCTGTGGGCATGTTCCAGACCACAGTGAATGGCCTGCCCTTCAGCAGGGGCCCTGCAGGTAGCCCCTCTGGATGTTGTCCAGGAACAGTGGGCCCCAGCAGGGCGAGGATGAGGAGAGCACATAAGGAAGCCGTTGGCATAGCTACACGCTGATCCAGGATAGGAGCCCGGGGCATGCACTGCACTGTTCTCCCTGCAAAACATAAATCACATTGGCCAAATGGCAAATACCAACATACACAATAAATACTATATATTTATAAATAATTGAGTGAGACAATTTTTGATATTACAAACTATGTTTTTAGCTTATCCTGGGGGCCTTTATCTGGCCGTTGTGCATACATTATTATAGGACAATATCAGAGGTCAGGTTTTTTTTTTTTTTTTTAGCATGTACGTGGGTTGAAGTTTGGTGGTACAGCAGACATCATTGTGCTTTTGGTCTTTGTGTATTCTGACATTGCACTTTTGTAAATAGTTTCAAAATTTTTGTTTGCCTCCTAAAATCCAACCCCACGTCCATGCTCAAGATAAACCCTTAATTGTACGGGCTAACAGGACTAACGTTGAGTTAGCGTTCGGATGAGTAATCCTTTTTGGACACTTTGGGCATGGTTTATAAAAACATACTTTCATATATGTGAATAATATAGAATAAATAAAACACACGCAAAGCTTAATTTTCCTTATTCCTTATTTCCTTATTTTTAAATTTGCTTTAAAAAAAACATTTGGGGACACTTGAGGACATCTGGGTGCAGTCTTGGGAAAACTCATGTGGAATTTGAATGCCTGTCGATATCTTTACCAAATTTTGTACAAAAGTTGATCAAGAAATTGAGATATTCAGTGCTAAACTATAAAAACATACAGTAAGTATGTATTTTTGTATTTTAATATCTTTGTACATGCTCTGACATAAATTTGTTCCGCCTCAAATTTCTGAATGGTACCCATGGTGGTGGTAGTGTCATGGCATGGGCATGTATGGCTGCCAACTGGTTCCCTTGTATTTATTGATGATGTGACTGCTGACAAAAGCAGCAGGATGAATTCTGAAGTGTTTCGATTAATATTATCTGCTCATATTCAGCCAAATGCTTCAGAACTAATTGGACGGCGCTTCACAGTGCCGATGGACAATGACCCAACGCATACTGCGAAAGCAACCAAAGAGTTTTTTAAGGCAAAGAAGTGGAATGTTATGCAATGGCCAAGTCAATCACCTGACCTGAATCCGATTGAACATGCATTTCACTTGCTGAAGACAAAACTGAAGGGAAAATGCCCCAAGAACAAGCAGGAACTGACTATTCACAAGCAGCCAACTATCCCAATTACTTTGGTCCCCAAAAATTAAAAAGGGACAGACTGCTCCAAGAGCCAAAAGTACAGTAATTAGACCAACAGTCCAAATACATATGGACTGTACTTTAATTTCAATATATTTCCTCTCAATGTCTTTTATTAAGTAATCAATTTTTTCCTGAAAACCATTGGTGTCAAAACTATCGGAATCCCCAACAGTTAACAGTCCATAACAATAAAATCGAACAAAGTCAAATTGGCAATAACATTTTACTTAATCTCAGTCAAAAGGAACTATGTTGTGACATTCCATCACTTCCTGTTTCACATTGAGTATTAAAAAATGCGGTAACAAGCATGCAAAATGCCTGCATCATGCTGACAGAAAATCTGGTTGTCTCTGCTTTGATGCTTGGTCATAGGTAGATTGTCCAGCAGGACAATATTTTTATTTTTATTTGAAAAATGTAAGTCTTTGGTTGAATCCATGGAATAATTAATAAGGCACACTACTTTACACAAGTTGGAAAATAATTTTTATTTCAATAATAGTATTATCTTTTAGTTTACAGTATTTTTGTGCATATTTATCAAGGGTGTCAATCATTCTGGAGCCCGCTGTATATTCAGATTTCCTTGTGCATCCAGAAGATGGGAACCCCTTTGACATCCCTGTAAGGCGTCTCCAGTAGGGTCTGCACTCTAGGCTGGGTTGGAGTCTGACTGGGCGGGGGTGGAGGTGGAGGGGGAGAGGAAATGAAGGGCAGAGAATTAGGAAGATACGGTGGAGGAGGAGGAGGTGGTGGTGGTGAAGCTGTATTTGGGGAGGCCATATGAGGAACAGTGGTCACGGAGTCGGGCGTCAGGCTATCTTTAGCCAAGGGATTGTCAGAGCAGTTTAAAGACACAGCTGGGCCTTCTATGTTTGGCAGCCTGGAGAACTTTTGCAGAACCTCCATGGGCACAAAGGTAGTCATGGCCCCTGCGTTCTGGACGGGTCGAGACAGCACATAGCCCAGGTGTGCGTAGAAGTGCTGCTTGTCATGCGTGGTCAGGCACAGCCTCTGAAAACCCCTAGCCCTGGCGTAGCGCTCCGTCTCCTCCATGAGGATGCGACCGTACCCCTTCCCCCGCTGGGCCTTGGAGACCACGACCGACTCCACAAAAAGGCTTCTGCTGTGGCCAACCACCAGGGACAGCCTGGCATGGCCCAAGAGCTGCTCCCCACTGCCGGAGCCCTGGATCAGCACCAGGCACACGGGGAAGTCCTGGCAGGACTTCTGCAGGCCGTGGATCCTTGCCCCGCGGCTCCGCTGCCACTCTGTGTTGACGAGGTCCGCGCAGGCCTCCACCAGGTCCGCTCTCCGGTGCAGGGGGACCACCCGCACCTCGCCATCGCACCTGCGGCCCGACACGCACAGCGAGGGTCAGCAAGACAGCGTGACCCGACACCGGCTCCATCTTCAACCACCCACTGACTAGGCTGACTCCAGCATGCGTGTCTGTGATATCGTCTTACCACGGGTCCTGCCCACACTATTTTTATGTATGCATTTGCTCGAAACACGGCACTGCCCACATTTTACATTCATGCCCATTCTGCAAAACAGGGCACTTTGAGGCACAGCGCTAGAAAAGGAAACAGTTGAATATAATTGTTCTGCGACACTGTGGGAATCAATAAACACATATGACGTACACTATAATGCATGCCATTACAGAGGCTGTGGCCAAAAGAGGGCACACAAAATAGGGCCACAAGTGCGGCCCTCAATATCCAACTACCACAAAATGCAGTGGCAGTGTATGATAGTGCTGCATATCTGTATGCTACTGTACAGTCCCGGTAAGTTCCTTCAGAATGAGAGGCCAGTTTATTGGTGTGGTGGTGTCAGTTCCTGTCCGCAGTGAACTACCATGTTGGGTGGTGTAGATAGCTTCAACACAGCAGTGTCAAAAATATTGAATCAAACACCATCATCCACATCTCTGTTTTCATACATCTAAAAAAAGCATGCACACACGCCTTGGTTAAAGCCAATCACCGGATTTAGTGTCAGTGCGGATGGCCGACACACTGCCGGCTTAAGATAACTGACAGACATGATTAACTGTAAAAAAAACATCCTTCCGCCATTTAAGTGCCACAACCTTCCTGGTTTTCAGTTGAGAAGAAACAAAGAACTGTCTTTACTGATCCAGTCTTATTTTGAGTTAAACTAATGATACACACATAAACGTTGAAGGCAGACTTCTGCTTTACATCTCCTCACCAAGGGTTTCTCATGCACATAGTGGTTAGCCCATATTCACAGGTTTTTTTAAAATTTTATCACAGCTTATTTTTTTACTTCCACTGTACATCTTAATCAAACTGTGAAATTCTTCTTTAAATCTATAGAATCTTGGCAAAACAAAGGTTATAGTACCAAACCCTGCCATTTCGCCTGGGACAGCACATTCTTTGTAGAGTTTGCATTGAGTGGATTTCATCATTTTGAAGGACATTAACACTGAAATGTTCAGTGCCTGCAAAGAGGCATTAAGCTTCCTTGTACAAAACTACACACCTGTCAGTTTTAATCACAAAATCACACATTTCATTATTCATCCTTTACTGGATGAGCATTATTGAGAGGACAGACTTTCTTGTACAGAACTACACAATTTTAGTAACTCCTACAAAAATCTAAATGTACCATAGGCGAAGAGCAAAGACGGCTATATAAAAAGGAATCCCAAGTTTACCCAAATTGAACCAAGTGCCTCTTAGTGCTGTACAGCACATCCAAATTTATATGGATTCAATAGATTACATCAGTGTTAAGACAGTGTACTAATGCTGAGCCTTCACCATTTATTGTGCCACTAGCATCGGCTGTCCATCACATAACACAAATGATGGTTGTGATTAACAAACTCTTTGTCTTTCATAATTATTAAACAAATGTAATCCCCCTTCCAACTGTCCTAATGCTAATTTTCATTTAAAAAGTGTCCAGTGAAAATGCATTATGTTTGTGTACTACCTCACATACTCCCTACATCACAATTAAGGCTAATACTGAACAGTGATTGTCACAACTTACCTTGGAGCGAAGGCAGAGGAACAGATAGAGACGTACTGTAGTGAATTTCACTGACAATAACACATACACTCCTGATCAGGGAATCAGGAAATATGTAGACATACAGACTTGTACCACCCACAACAGCCACCAATGAGCAGGAACTACGTGAAAAGACAGATTAATGATGCCATATTTGTGCTGTTCTTATACAACTTATATTGCAAACTGTTCTTATAGAATATTATTTGGAAAATGTTAAGAGATGGGTCATGCTGTTAACAATATTGTAAAATAAAAGCTGATAGGAAAGGCAACCAGTGTGTGGAATTACAATGGCACATGGATACCTCAAATTTCCATCCATCCATCCATTATCTGAACCCGCTTATCCTGCTCAGGGTCGCAGGGGGGCTGGAGCCTATCCCAGCATACATTGGGCGAAAGGCAGGAATAGACCCTGGACAGGTCGCCAGTCTATCGCAGGGCACACACACCATTCACTCACACACTCATACCTATGGGCAATTTAGACTCTCCAATCAGCCTAACGTGCATGTCTTTGGACTGTGGGAGGAAACCGGAGTACCCGGAGGAAACCCACGCAGACACGGGGAGAACATGCAAACTCCGCACAGAGAGGCCCCGGCCGAAGAGGATTCAAACCCAGGACCTCCTTGCTGTGAGGCTACCTCAAATTTAAATTAGGCAATTTAAAATTAAGACTTTAACAGATTTTTTTTTTCATGAGCACAGCATGATGTGAATATTTTTCCCTTTTTATGTGGTATAGTCAAACTACCTAGATTATGGTTTCCTGGGGGTTTCATGCAGGTGCAGCTGCCATTTCATTGCAGACCGTTTCCTTTTTGGTCATTGTACTGAACTGTGCATCTATACAGGATTGCTGAAATGCAGGCTCACTGAGACATAGAAAATGTTCAATGCTTTGTGGAGACTCTGGTGCTTTTACACTGCATTGTTAATTGAGCTAGAAATAGAGGAAGAAGTGCTATTACTGATGGTCACAGAGAGATAAGTTTGTGAAACTGTAGTTCCACACTGTCTAACCGCATACATTTTGCCAATTACACATCCTTCTCTTCATAGTTGCTGCAATCCAAATTGTGTAAGGGTAGCAAGTGTGTAAGGTGCGAAACCTGTACATTTCGAATTCTGTTGAAATTCACTAGGAAAAGAAGAAAAGTCTGCGTTCAAGAAAAGTCTGCCACTCTAAACTATCTGTATATATAATGATCTATTTACAGTAACATTAGTACTACAACAAGAAACCAAATTGCTGATTGCACAGCATCACAATGAATTTTGAGCAAGATCAATGCATCAATTTCTAGTGGGGCAAACTTTGCCCCAAACTGACAGTTACCATTTACCATGCGCTAATTATGGCTATATCTCAAGGGCAGCTTAATGGCAAAATCTTAGGACTGCAGCTATAGTATCAAAGGACACGTTCTCTCCTCTGCTTAGTACAAGAGTATAATTCTGAACATTCACACCTAAACGTTTTATTATTCATGCCCATTCTGCAAAA
The DNA here is from genome assembly GCF_963514075.1 of Conger conger. NCBI lineage: Eukaryota > Metazoa > Chordata > Actinopteri > Anguilliformes > Congridae > Conger > Conger conger. The sequence continues at coordinate 34,062,630 of NC_083769.1, read as the reverse complement.
CAGGGCACTTTGAGGCACAGCGCTAGAAAAGGAAGCAGTTGAATATAATTGTTCTGGGACACTGTGGGAATCAGTAAACACATATGATGTACACTATATTGTCTGCCATTACAGAGACTGTGGCCAAAAGAGGGCACACAAAATACCACACGTGCGGCCCTCAATATCCAACTACCACAAAGTGCAGTGGCAGTGTATGGTAGTGCTGCATATCTGTATGCTACTGTACAGTCCTGGTAGGTTCCTTCAGAATGAGAGGCCAGTTTATTGGTGTGGTGGTGTCAGTTCCTGTCCGCAGTGAACTACCATGTTGGGTGGTGTAGATAGCTCCAACACAGCAGTGTCAAAAATATTTAATGAAACACCATCATCCACATCTCTGTTTTCATACATCTAAAAAAGTGCTATTACTGATGGTCACAGAGAGATAAGTTTGTGAAACTGTAGTTCCACACTGTCTGACCACATACATTTTGCCAATGTATGTCTGGCCTCTCATTCTGAAGGAACTTACCGGGACTGTACAGTAGCATACAGATATGCAGCACTATCATACACTGCCACTGCATTTTGTGGTAGTTGGATATTGAGGACCACACGTGTGTAACATTAGTACTACACTACAAACTTTGCCCCAAACTGAAAGTTACCATTTACCACGCGCTAATTATGGCTATATCTCAAGGGCAGCTTAACGGCAAAATCTTAGGACTGCAGCTATAGTATCAAAAGACACGTTCTCTCCTCTGCTTAGTACAAGAGTATAATTCTGAACATTCACACCTAAACGTTTTATTATTTGACTTTGGAAATCAGTCATTGGTTTGATTGAAAGGGTGCACACAGTTGTTGTGGTTGACAACAAAAAGGTAAGGCTATAAATAAAACATATGTAGTGTTCTAGTTGCATCACCCATGCGTTAAACATGCAATGCAATATGCAATGCACACAATTCACACTGCTTTAGCAATAATGTCCACGTTTTTTCTTTAAAAGAAAAATTCGCTTAATTATTCAGTCCTTAAAGTTCCGGATGTAACCATGTATAAAGCAATAGGCTAAAGATGTAACTATTCCGTTGCAAACACGTAAGCGAAATGCAGAAGAACGCATTACGGCTATACAACTTGGCTGACTAGGTAGCTACAATTCACGATTAACAGCTATATTTCTTCTGATTAATCGCATATCTATCCGAAACGTCAATGCAACACGCTTTTCTCCAGATACCGTTACAATACGTACATGTTTCAATGTTTCACGCCTCTGGTATGTCTTGTTCGTGAAGTTCAGGAGCAGCAAGATAGTTCTGCAGAAAACACTGACTCTAGATCAGCTTCAATCGTTGGCACGCAAATCGTTATTGTTGGAAGTGGAGTTCTGTTAACTGATCTTCAATCAGCACAATCAACGTTGTTTCCTGTCGTCGACATGTCCTTTGTGAAGATTTCCCCTCGAATGAGCACAAAGTAATCATCATTACGAAGCCTGCCGCATAGCGCAGTGGATGTATAATAGCAACCAAAGCGAAAGTAGAGTGCAATCCCCGAGCAATCGCATTTTGCAATATGGTCCAAGTTTTCGCATTTCACAAAATGTCTTGAATTTAAGAATTTAAGCTACTTCATGGATCTTAACGGCATGCGTTTATAGTATTGGGGTTTCTAAATTAAAAAATAAATAAAAATAAAATACTGACGCAAGAAATTCGTTTTACAGCTGTCCTTTAAATATTTCTCAATTCAATTTTACCGTTGGTTGTGCTTGTCCTCATGCCTAAGTGATGACTGTAATGCGTCATTTCATTGGTTTTACAAAAACAATGGATGCTCATGGAGAGCCATTCATTTGTATATGAACAGAAAAAAAGTACAATGAAATAGACATGTCATCCAATGGCTAAACTGAACAGGGAGACCCAAACCCACATCTGGAACAGTGGTTGTTAATCTACTAACATGTTATCACAGGCTTCTACCAATATTGTTATTTGACAACAGTCACAAAAAGGCAGAAATGCATGACTGTGGCCTTGCCAACAGTTGTTAAAGGAACAAGTGATGACTGCATCAGCTAAATACACTAGATGGCACTGTTTACAAAAGTAGCTATTATTCAGATATCTCGTGGCTAGATTGTAGAAACATTGGCACAACCTATTAAAGAAAAACGGTCTTCAAAAATAAGGTCAGCGCTGTAAATGGTTGACGGAGTGGATTGCGAGATCTGAGCCTTGAGGTAGAGTACTTCTGTTTGCAGTACACCCCCACCTGCAAGAAACAAGAAATGCTGGGAACACAAATGCCGGCAAATCACATACTTATTTTTGCCTCATGCATGCAGATAAATCTGATCATTAATGGCCATGCAATTGAGAAAGGTATTTCTCAATTGCATGGCACCTCTCATTTTGTACATGAAAGGTGCCCTCTCATCTGAATGTCTCATAACCTGAGACATACAGACAGTCTGCCGGAGAGTATGGTATTGTGGAATGATGTTGTAGCAGTGTAATGGCTGGTTACTTACAATATAGTTTTCTGGGAATGCAACTTCCATGGCAAGTTATGGTTGTATTATGAGCATATTAAAAACATAGAGTGACTGATAATTTTGGACTTTAACCAGTGTGTATTACATTTCCATTTCACTGGAGAACCTGAGAACCCCTGACCCATAGCCACCAATCAGACCGGCTCAACCACACAAGTAAGAATTTCATTTGGAAAGGCACTGACCCAAACAAATGCTTTGGATTTGAAGGATACTTTGTTAACCAATCAAATGCTTTTATTTGAAATATTTGTAGTATTTTCAAATTCCATATAATGCTATTTTTCTACTAATTTTGAATCCCTTCAGATAATCTTTGAAAATCACATTTTTTGATATGCAATATGCTTCATGTTCCTGTTGAATGATGCACATGTGGGTGAAATTTAGATTGGGAAGGGGGAACACACCACACGCCTTTCAACTAAATTGAAAAATGAAAATTCAGAGTTAAACACTGTTGAGGAGTAGATGTTCAAGCTATGAGGTTGCTGGAACTTGATGGTAATTCTTTTGACTGCTACACTTCTCTCTGCATCTTTGGCTTATTTTTCTTTACTCCCAACATCTGCAGTATGCCCTGTCTTTAGCTGCAGGGAGAGCAGCTGCTTTCTTTCTGTGGACTGTTCTAAAATATTGCCCTGGATTTTCTGTCAATCTGAGGAGTAAATGAAAAATGTGACTACACTTTAAAACGGTTTTGTTCAATACAATCCTATTTTAAAATATAATAAAACACTGTTAAATAAATGTGTTGGTATATTTTAAAATATTCATGTTTGGCACCCAGCTTTTGGAACTAAGTAGCAATTTCATTTAATTAATTAAGTTCCTCATTGGTACTAATTCAAACATAGCACTTAATAACTGTCATTCAAATGCAAAAAAGGGACAAACAACATCAGAGGACATGATGAATGTCTCTGTTACTTCATGGAAGATGCAGATTTTGGACGGAGAGAATTATGTCATAAAGATGGAGGCTTGCCACAGGTAGCTGACTCAGATAAAAACACAGCTGCAAAGAACTGCTCCCCAAAAACCCTACTGTAGTTTTTTTTTTTATATATACTGTATAGCATACACTTAACTCTAGCATAATGGCATGGTTTGAAAAAGAATGAATGAAACCCAGGGAAATTATTTGATTTCAATAGCAAAGCAAACATTGTGATGGTTGTATAATCCCACCTGACAGTTTCTATTTTAATTAATTTTGCAGGGTAATCTGAAATTACAATTGACCTGTGTGACAGTGAATTTTGGAATTCATTCATTGGAATTCATTCTACGTCTTCAGTTAATTTGATTGTCTTTCTATGTAAAAGTCAAGGACGAACATTATGTTAATATCCATGACCTTGATTTTCTTACAGAAATTTTACAAGAGCAAACGTTTCATGCACCAAGGAATTTTCCTCTGAGAGACAAAAACAGGCGGTCAGTGGTGGTTGTATGGAAGCGCCCGCCTTTAAAAAAAAGGTCAGAAAAAAAAACACTTAGCCCTGCTCCCAGCACAAAGAGACATTTCTTCTTTCACAAATTCCTGTTATGTGCTTGTGAAAAAGGGGGGGTGGAGATCAAAGGGTTAATGTCCCAGGGGCAGCCACCCGGATACAATCAAGAACCGAGCACTGACAGCATCTGGTGTGCTGAACCATTAAAGCCTGTCTTCATCCCTGTATATCCTGACAGACAGCGCGGCTGAGCCAACCAGGCTTGGAGATTATAACCCGGCTAACCAATGAAATTGGCTGGGGTGGGAGCTGGATCTTGGAACACAGATCTCCGGTTGCAGCATCCTTGGAGCTGCTGTCGTTTTTTTTTTTTTTTTCAAGGAGCGGATTGAGGGAAGTAGAGACAGACAGAGAGAGCAAGAGAAAAAGAAAGACAGAACGGAAGGAAGAAAATAATCTACAAGGATTATGATTATTTTCCTAATAGACTGCATCTCTGTGGGGCTACAGCGTTTCTACTAAGTAGCCGAGAGACACAGCTGAGGAGGAGGAACAAGGGGGAAGGGAAAGAGAGAACATAGGGAGACAGAGGGATAGAGTGAGAGAAAGAAAAGGAAGAGACCCTCTTCATCTTGCTCCCACCTCTCTCTCTATACCTACAAAGCGGCACTCAGCTGAAGACAGTGGGTGAGTGCATACTTTACTGGACTGGGGTGGCGATCCTCAGACACTTCTGCATGGGATTATATCTACGGTGTTCGGACTCGTAAAATCTATTCTGAGCGTTAGCATGTTCACTGGAGCTCAGCACTATAAGATGACTGTGTTAGGAGTCTCAGAAGGGTAGCTAAGTGTAACACAGTCGAAGCTGACTATAACCATGATTATTTAATCATGGGAAGAATTTTGTGTGGATTTCTTTGATTTGCATTGGTTTTTGATTGGAGCAGCGACAGGCTTCAACAGGCCCTGGTTTCTGATTGGCTGAGGGAGGGAAGTGCACATGTTTTTCATTAGGCAGGCGGGCCATCCTGTGCAGTAGCAGAGCTTTGTTTTCGTCTTCACTGCCTGATGGCTGAAGGTTTCCTCATGTTCCTCTGCTCTTCTTTCTGACTCGGAAATGGGCAGGATAAGGCTGGATCAATTAGTGTTTGGGATTGTGTTCTGTGAAACATTCCTCCTTGAATTAAAACACCCCAGAGAGCATTAGCATGCTAACGCCATATGCCTTTGTGCTGTCTGTTCTCATTGCAATTATGTGCAGCCAGTCAGTCAACTGCAGATGAAACATTATATAATATGTCGGGTCTTAGTACTTACTGATATGTTTGATGCAGACATAAATCTGCTTTGCTGTCAGTTTTTGATGACATTACTGACTTCTGCTTGTACCGTTTCAGTGACAAAATGTGCATTGTGGTACTTGTGAAATGCTGCAACTGATGACACTGATTTATGATCAAGAGATAACAGTCGCCGCCAGAAATGTCAGGTTTCTTCTGACGAAACCAATCAAAAACAAACAAATCGGTTGACTACATTGCAGGCTCTGCGGGTTGGAATTGTGATGTAACTGCCAGTCTTGGTGATGTTATCAGGTGAAAGGAGATAGAAAGGTGCTCTTGCTTCACAGGAGCAGACACCGTGTCAGCCTAAATAAGCAGCCCGGGAGAGTGAAACCCTGACAGGAGCGCGCTTAAGTCACATGCTTGGGGTGGCAGAGTCCGCCACCTTTCCACAGTGTCACTGGAGAGGACAGGTGCACAGCAGCTGCAGGCCTAATGCAGCATGGCCGCAAACTACTGTAGCTCTGACATTTTCTCTGTTCCATTCAGGACCAACCTCCAGACCAGGAGCTCTTTCACTTAGGATGTGCGCTCTGGGCTGTGAGATGGTGGCACTGTGGAGATAGTGTGTGTGTGTGTGGGTGTAAATAGTGTAAATGTACCATTGTAGTGAGGAAAAACATCTCATGAGCTCCCAGCTTGTTTATATGTACATTATTTAGTGTGTGTATCTGTGTGTATGTGTGTGTGTGTGTGTGTGTGTGTTGTGTGTGTGTGTACAGGTGTGCACAGTTGTGTGTGTGAGCTGTGTATGTGTATATATCTGTTTGTTTGCAAATGTGTGTATGTTATGTGTGTATATAGGTTTGAGTTTGTATGTTTCCAATTTCATGTGTGTTTTTGTGTCTACATGTGTGTCTGTGTGCATGTGTGTGTGTTTGTGTGCGTGTGTGTGTGTGTGTGTGTGTGTGTGTGTGTTTTTCATGTACGAGACTGAGTGGATGTTTGTGTGCACATTTGCCATTGCATATACATGTGTAAGATAGTACAAGTTGTGGAAGTTGTGCTTAATGGTACCTGTATGTGTCAACGAGTGCATGCGTTTGTGCGTGTTTGAGTGGAAGTGCTTTCATGCCGCCAGGCTTCATTTCTTGGTATCTCTTGCAATCCCCTTTCCTCGGTACTGTACTGTATGAGTGTGGTGCCCACATCCTGCCGCACCGCCCACGGCTAAGCTGCTGCCTTCGTAGGTGTCACTCTGCCACAGGGAGAGAATAGCGCTCTCAAGCCACAGCTAACGTAAACGGGAAGATGAGTGCAGCGTGGGGGGAGAACGCGGATGGACAGGCGGGGGAAGTGGAGGGACCTCAAAATAGGGCCATGTACCTTCTCCACTCCTGAAACAAAACATATCTTAATAAATTATGCATAAATAATGTGCCATTTGTGATGTCGGTATGACCATTTGGAACCATAATCATCTGGCTACAGTATTGGAGGACTCTTTATGACTCCTGTTATGTGTGGGGCCGTCTGCGAGATAACAATTTTATGATGCATTCTCTATACACTAATGCAGACCGAAGCATGCATCAGCACTTCAAGGTAAATGTTTCTGTCATGATCCATCTTCATTCACGTGATAGCGTATGATAACTGAATGCACAACGATTCTGGGCTTTTATTGTGGGACTCCACTGAGCATCCTAATACTGCATTTCCCAGGGTTTCTACCTTGCACTTCCTTGCATCCTTCAGAAACAAAACATAACAAAGAGTATCTACACTGCAGAGTACACATTAGACCGAAACAATATTAAGTTTTCCTCTGCGGTGAGGTTACGCGAACATCTCTCCCATAGTTCCACTTCTCAGAGATCTTTTCTAATACTGTATGAAGTCAGAAGAATTCTGTATATACAATACATTTACCACATGTCTCATGTTGGTAAATCAGCCATCCAGCAAACTGCTATCCCCCCCCCACATTACAGTCATATCCCTCAACCCCTCTGTTGCCATGTGATCTCAACTGCTCCCCTCAGACCTTCCCTCCTCTCAAAGCAACTGTCAGGCTGTAAGTGCGGACTGTGCGGACTGCTGAGGAGGAAGCGGCTTTCCGGTAACCACCTTTCAGTTACTCTTCCCTTCAAGTTCTCCCTCCCACACACGCAGCCCCCTCCCTCTCCACAGACCCCAAGCCCGTTCTGCATGTCCCCTGACTTCCGAAGCAGAAGGATACAGGTGCTTATGTGGTCACTTCCTCTTTTTCTCTTCATAGTATACACTGTTTCAACATTTCCCCAAAGGCACACCAAAACCGGGCTCTTGGGCCTCACAGACACACCGTTTTTCTTGGCCCTGTTTCTATCCTATCAGAAATTCATTTTATCTTTATTTTCCTGAAAATGCAAGATCAGATGTGGGCCTCACTTAGCAGTGATGGACAGAGAAAGAACCCAGAACCAATAGCATATCCAGCACATGTTGTAATCATAGTAATCTTGCATTTTATTTACTGAAGAAAGAGGTTGAGACTGTTTCATCAGCTTGGCATGCACTGTTTCATCAGCAGGCTCTGTAATATATATATTTAACCTTCTTGTTTGAAATTGAAATGTGAATCCTTCTAAACAGGTTAAATATATATATTACAGAGCCTGCTGATGAAACAGTGCATGCCAATCAATCATCATGGCATTAGTGCTGTAGTGTACACTCCTTCCATTAGTCAAGTTGTGATACTGAAGCATACAATAATTTAATATGTCTGGTTATGTATATACTGTATATTGTGGCTACCGCATTGTGTAGGTAGTTAACTCATCTGTATGCTGTGGTGGTAATATTTAGTATTGTAACTGCACAGTCTCCTGGCCCTGCTGTACAGCACCAGTGATAGCTTACCCTGTGTCTCGTGTAGAGACTGCACCTAAGGGTTCAGCTGTGAAAGCTTCACGCATTCTCCCCCTGCTAGATTTATGGTGGCTCTCTCTGGAGGAAATGAGAGAGGAAAAGCAAAGTTCCCATTGATCGGTGGCTTGCTTGCGTAAGCACTATTGTCTGTGTTAGAGTAAAGTGAGAGAGAGTACTAAATGGTTATGGATGCCATGATGAGACATGATGATGAGCCTTTAGGTCAGTGATGTTATTGTATTCTGTGATTTTGCAGTGGATACTTTGAGCAAGTACCATCTCACTAGGCCAACTAATGGGCATTTTGCAAGGAGGGCAGGAGTGCTGATCTTTGGTTGGTCTGCATTTGGGATTGGAAACACGAATGGAAATGTAAAAGCTGTTTAGAGGTTCAGAAGGAAGGGGAAATTAATTAGACTATCAGAGATATTTTAAAATATTTAAAACCCTTAAAAGTTATTCATTTATGGATTATATGATGGCAAAATGTGCCAGCAAAATCTTATGACTTACCCTCAATTTACATCAAAGTAAATCCATCAAATTGAAAAATGCTGGATACCAGACTAGGGGAATATAAATGTAATGACTGTGATGACAAACCTAAGGCCTCATATGAGCAATACACAAGGGCTATGAGTGCTTCAATCAGCAGCGCTATGAAATGCTGAATTGTGGTGTGAGCTCAAGTTCAATTTCAGGCTCTGATATAAGTTTGATAAGTATTCTCAACATTATTATGATGTCTTTCAGGTGTTGATTTGTGGCTGTTGTCTATGGAGTTCACAATGCTTCATCAGACCTCAGTTACAGTAAGAAACACAGACAGCACCACAGAGTGAGCCCTTCACAAGCTTCAGCGCCTGCCCCTGAAAAGGAAAGATGTCTCTAACCACGACAGAGGCCAACTTCTCCAGCCCCATCCCCACAACCGTCTTCTTCCCCGGCTCCACTGTGACTGGGGATGGGCGTGACAACAGCACTGTGCGGGCCACCACCATGACCATGTCTGTGACCATGGTGACAAACGACACTAGCTTCAACTCTACCAAACTGCCAGAGCTGGATATACCTGGGTCTGGGATGGGCATGGTCCTCGTCCCTTTTGGCATCATCACGGTTATTGGCCTGGCCGTGGTCATGGTGGGTACCTCTGTTCCTCTTTTCTCTCAGTCTTTCTTGTGTGCGTGCTGTCAGCCTAAAAATGGCACAACACCCCTTCTCACACCAAGGCTGCAGACATCTCTGCTAGACCATTAATCCTATACCAGAGGTTTTCAGATGGCAAACAAATCAACATAAATGGTGAATACAAAGTAGCCTTGATCCTGATAGATATATGCTGAATCAATGTCTGATTGTATTGTATTGTGTCTGCATGTATTCTAGATGTTTTAATCTGCTGAACTTGTGTTATAATAGTTGTCACTTTCCTCTTTTCATTTCAGATGCTATATATCAGGAAAAGGAAGAGGTGAGAAAATAGTTTTGTGTCCATTCAAACTCATAACCATCAGACATGCTGTCATCCACTAGTACTCCATTCCCTCAAATATCTTTAAAAAGAATGATTTTGGAGTAAAGTCTGACAACATATGTCTAGAGAGATAGCAGCACATACATTTTTTTGTATGTGCACATCTACCTGACATCAACACATCTGTTCTGTTGATGTCAGGTAGATGTGTCCCAAGTACTCAGGTTGAAATGCTACCCAGAAAGGAATGATGTTCAGAAGATCAAGTCTAGCTCTAAATAACTCACAGAACCATTGCTGCTCTGTTAACCTCTGGCCCATGCCCTGCTAACCTCTGACCCTTGCCCTGCTAACCTCTGACCCTTGCCCTGCTTACCTCTGACCCTTGGCTGTGCTAACATGCGACTCAGACTGGAGAAATTGAGGCACCAGCTCATGCCCATGTATAACTTTGACCCGGCTGAGGAGCAAGATGAACTGGAGCAGGAGCTTCTCGACCACGGCCGTGAGGGTGCTGGCACCGGAGCCAATGCCAAGGTACATTCCCTCTCAAACAGACAAATACACTCAACTACACAGAAGTTAACATCCACTGATACTATACAATACTAACACTGACCCTGAAAGAAACTGATACTAACAGACAAAATTTGGTAACTGATGCAGCCCAGTACCAACTCTGACGCTGACAAAAATGACAACCCACAGTCCTACACTGTCCAACAATGACCCTGTAACTATACTATATTTCAGTGTCAATTGAGAGAGCAGTGCCCATCAAAGCATCCATTTATTTGTTGATTTATATACTTTTCATTCTCTTTTTTTGTCTTTTTTTGTAAAAAGCCATTGTTTTCACAAGAAGACTTAGCCGTTTGAAATGAAAAGGTAATGTACTGTGTCTGTGGTGATACCTGATCATTGTTCAAACCACTTCTGCCGTCACTCCAAAACTTACCTTCCTCTCATTCTCCCATGTCTAACACACGTGCTATCGGTGTGGCGATGTCACCTCCTGCCTTTTTTTTTACCTCCACTTTATAAACTGACCCACTGGTTTATGTGCTTTGATTGTATTGTATCCTGGTGAATCCTGTAGTTTGATGGGCTTTGCTTACCGATGTGAATGAGAAAACAAGACAAGTTATAGTCCAGGTTTTAAGGATAAGACTGTAGGAAGGATATTTTGAAGGAAAGAGACAGGTGGAAATGTTAAGCCACAGGAATAGAGGAGGGATTTTTAGAGGAGAGAAATAAATGGTACAGCATGCATAAAGAACAAGCAGCAGTTCATAAACTCAGGAACAGCAGATCTTGGGTCACTTAACTAACTTCACTTTCTCTCTCTCCCTTTCTCTCTCCCTCTCACTCACTCTCTCACTCATCACTCATCCTCTCTCTCTCCCTCTCTCACTCACTCTCTCTCTCACTCATCCCCTCTCTCTCTCTCTCTCTCTCTCTCTCTCTCTCACAGACACTGATGCCCAGTCAAGGGACTGCACAGAGGCCCAGTCGACTCGTCTTCACAGATGTGGCCAATGCCATCAATGCATGATGTCATCATCACTAGCACACGTAGGGGGTAGGGTGGGCGGTGAGACTGGAGAGTGGTGTCCCCTTAGGTTTAGGGTGTTATCGTGCGGGAGGAGAGAGGAGAGCAATGGCCACAAGGACATTGAATAGGGCATGAAATATATTCCTTAGTGCAGACCTGCACTGAGAATGTACATAGAGGTAATAACTTCCAATGGGCCTCATACAAGCCTGACGGGAAATGCTGGATACAGAGCATATGGGATTTGTTTCATCCTATGAGGGATGTAACTCACTTGTGGAAAAGGGAAAAATGAAATGTGTACCAGCATACTACCAAATTGATAACACATTCTATTTTGATCAAGCATACAATATTAGATTTTTAAAAGTGTTTTTTCCATTACACAGTAAAATGTTCAGTGTTAAATGAACTCTTGCATACTACATATGGTATTTATTACTGATATGTACTCTATGAGAGTTGAAGAAACACTGGACATTTTACTGGGTATATTTGTCATTTTCTATAAACCCCTTTTCAAAAGGAACTTTGGGATGTGGCTTATGTAGTTCTCAGGATCTCTGGAAGGTGGTGATGAGTAATGTGCTAATCCTGCAGGTTTTAGGATTGCCATTCAATTATCAATCAATGTTCTTCCAAGAACACCAGGTGAGGTGATTTCTTGTCTTAAAAATGACAACAATTAAATAATTAAGTCAGTTATGACCAGAAGATCAGACCAGATCCCTGCTGTAGATTACACCTATGTTTTGTCCAATAGAGTGAGCTGACAGCTTCATGAAGTCTCACAGATTGGCTACTGGGAAAGAAGTCCAGGGAAATAAGCATGTCTAACTCCTGGTAGACTTAATCTCCCATGAGCACCTCTGTAACATCTTCTGTGGCATTGAGGTCAGCTTATCAAGGGCACTCAAGGGTTGTCCCACAGCTAGAATCTTAGATTTTGTGAAATGTATTTATTGCAGTGATTGGGTAGTGATGCACAAGGGCTATATGGAACTATGGGATAAATGGGGGATTTGTGCAGTCTTGACCCTTTTCTGTGTGTCTAATGACTACAGGAGAATGCATCGTAGGGCATGTATGGTTTCTTGTGTGTGAACACTGAAAGATGAAGGAGTATCTCACATCTCTTGCTGTCCTCCCAAGATTCTGGGCTTCATTATGCACCTCTTTATTTATTTGACTCTTTTGTTAGGTTTATTAGCCTGAACCACTGAATATAAGCAACAAGTCGACAGGAGAAATCTATAGTGCTGTACAGAAAAGACACGTAACTTTGAAACTTATATTGTATAATGTTGATCCTTGGACGCATGAGTTATTTCAATATTTGTGGCACCTTACTGGACGCTTACTGGATTTGAGGATGGATAGGACTGCTTGTTTTAAGGCAACGTGGCTGAGCCTCGTTTGTCATGTCTGCTGGACGGCAACGTGACTGTCACTCCCACACCTGGGCAGGGAACATAGAGAGCACAGCTCTGACCTGGACAGAGCAGCAGCAGGAGAACGTCAGAGGCATATTCACAGTCGCACAGCCTGGATGAGAAACTCACCGGGTCAGTCTTGGGAGCTCCACACTGACTACTGTTTGAATGGAGGCTCTGTCTGGCCAGCGTCATGTGCGGCATGGGTCCTCCCACCCCACCCCCTTCACACTGTGACACACATTCATGACTGACATAACAGGACCTCTCCACCTTTCAGCTCTTCAAGACACTCTCTGATGACCCAAAGATGTTTCTGCTTGTTTTCCACTCTCTGTACCAACAAAGAACCATTTCTGTGGTGACTAAAACCGTGTTCCTTTTTTTTTACCAAACATCTGCACATATATATCACTGAGAAACTCTGCTGTCAGGGCTGGTTTCTAAATGGAAACAAATTCCTACCGTGGAAGTTTAATTTCTTTTAAATAACTTACAGATACAACTTGATGAGATTGTGTGCAGGGTACAGAAGAATAAGGAATAGCCATGTTTAAGTTCAACTGTGCTGCACCCTGGCTTGGTGATTCTTGGGACTCAATTGTACATTTGAAGGAAAAGAGCTGATGTAAAAAAATTTTAAAAAAATTAAAAAAGACCAGGAACAAACTGGGATGGAAGGGGATATCACAGATACACAACTATCCTTGACCTCATGGAATGTCAAATTCAGCAAGTCACAAGCTACTTAAAATGTGACTCTGCCCTGGTTAAAATCACCACGGTTTTTGAGACCCCACCATTAAAATAAGGCTCCTTACATGGCTCGGAGCCTCTTGTGTTCCCCTCCACCCCAGTGTCCTGGACTCAGGGACACTGCAATTCAGAATAAATACACCTACTAAATCTCGGCAATTAGGAAAATATTGGTGTTTGGGAAATTAAAATGGGAGAGAAGAAATCAAATCAAAAGATGGAAGTTTCTAGAGCTAAGTGCAATAAATGTTTAAAGCAACAACTTGTTGGGAGTAAATCTGAGAGGACATGCGTATAATTGGAGCCCCAAGTGGACGAACACTGTTTGTGCACACACTGTGCTCCAAAATCCAAAATGGCAAATCCACACATTCATATTTCACCTTAAAGCTTGGGATCTCTCGCTCCAAACTGTTCATAGTTGTGCTGGGGTAGAGTAAACATTGAATCTGTCCATAACTGCCTGCAGGTAGGAGTGTATGCATGTTGTCATAAGTTGTGGTAGGGATGAATGTGTGTACACATGTAGTCACAAGGCAGAGGAGGGCATACTTGTGTGTGTGTGTGTGTTTGTGTGTGTGTGTGTGTGTGTGTGAGAGAGAGAGAGAGAGAGAGAGAGAGAGAGAAAGAGAGAGAGAGAGAGAGAGAAAGAGAGATTGAGTAGGATAGTAGGTTAGGGTTTGCACGATCCTTGCCATAGGATTATGATGTGATAAAACTGCCCTCCCTTCTCTCCCTCTCCGGAGGTCAGCTCTGCTGCAATGTGTACTTTTTGAAATGTTAATTTTGTGAACTGAATAAAATGAGTACTCTCTGGGCCATGTAGCATTGTTGTGGACAGTCTACATTTTGATTTCTTTAGTGTATAATCACAAAAATAAATAATAATATTGCAATAAGTAATATTTTTATTGTGGACAGAAAAGAAGAAAAGTAGCCACTCATACAGGAAAAACAAGACATTTTCTTTTAAGTGTTAAAGAGACGAAATAGAACAAATCAAATAAAAAGGGTTAAATGCCATGAGTTCAAGTAAGATACACTAAGGAACAAAACCAGAGAAAGTAATATATTTTTCCATATAGAGCTGTCATACTAAAAAGGCTTAAAATTCATGAATTGTAACATAAGTCATAAAAACAAATAACAATATTTCTTATAAAAAAAAATCTTCATTATAAAAACACGGCATTGCAGCCAGCCTGGAACACGCACATAAAATCATCTCCCAAAATATATATCTCAATTCTTGTGCTGCTCCCGCTGACTCACAGGCCACCACTGGCAGTATAAATACATGAGTATCCTGACATTGCTGAGGTATTAAGAGAAGAAGTATGCGGTCGTGGCTTCGATCTGCAGAGGTGCACTGCTCCGCCCTCCTAGCGCTTGTCCTTCTGAGGGGATGTTTGCTGTACTGCCCCCCACAGGCAGGAGGACAACACAACACCCATCCACTGGTTGGGCAGATTCTACACTGATGCCAGACACATAAAAAATAGCTTGACTGATGTACATTTATTAAGAGCCAACAAGTGGATGCAGACCAAGCTTGGCCATACTGATTAGGTCTAAAGTCTAAAGTCATCATTTAAATTCACTTGCAATGCTCTTGAATTTGGTTTAATGTTGCCAGGCAGCTATTCCATGCCTATACACGACCTTCCTTCCAGGATGCCAATGTTGGCTGGTGACTTCAGTTAGCTGCACAGCACCTCACATGGAGAGAGAGCCTGACTGATGAGTAATCACGGCTGTCTGAGTCTTGGTCAGTGCATTGAGGCCTATAATCTGAAAATGACCGTGTGTTATGTACAATCATATGAATTCTGTAACATTTAAGCACAAGGCCTCACCCTACTGCTTTGTAGGTTCCCCTGTGAGTATGGAATGAGAGATAGAGCACCTTTGCCCATGCTCCTTGCTGCACGCATGAATAGCTGGCTGGCACACAGACGTCACAAAGGCAGATTACGTTTGTGGGATGGTACACTGGAGAAGAGCAAGGTGGAGGACACCAGTGGGGGCAGAGGGGGTGCAGTGCACCCCTGTTTTAGAGGTAGTCCACAGGATCTACAGCGGTCAGTATGGTTTGGTGATGGAGAGTTGGGACTCTGCCCTACACTGCACTGTAACTGACCTTTCTGAGAGCAGTGGCAAAGGCACCTTTAAAAATCCAGGCCAAATATTTCCTGGGACATTGCATGATGGGAGAGTATGTGAGAAGGCATGTTGTAAATGGGCGGGTCATACTTTCTCCTAATGCCAAATGGTTTCTCTGCGCTCACATTTTCAATGTCTGGTTATTTTTCCCATAAATTGATCATTGATTCAAAGCTCAAATAAAACCATATTAAATAATGGTGAAGCACTGGCTGGTCTTTAGACAGTAATTACAGGTGCCTTTGCATGATAGCACTGCCTGTATTTTCAGAGGGAACATTGTGGAGCAATTTGTGGAAAATAATCAGGAAGCATGAGTGATGAATTCACACAGCTAAACAGAGGGCACACAAGGGCACAGTAATTAAAGGTTTCATATCTACACTTATTACAATAACTGCATATTGGCTGCAATGCCAGAGGACCTACAATGGAGTCTCTCTCTTCTCTCTTTCTCTCACGTTCAGGCCTGCCCAGCCTCATACACAGCGCTTATATCAATGCCACAAATGGTACATATGCATTAACCTGAAGATGCCCAAACTATAAGAATTACATGTTAAAAATAGAATGAATAATTAATGGCAGGCATGCCGGAACTCTCATGGTGCTGACATTTAAACAGTAGTAAGAGTCCACTCCACTTCCAACAGGGAAAAAAGAAAACTACTTTCCTAAGACAGATGTGATGCAACCCATAATATATGCTGAGAATAAGTACTGTTCAACCTTAGGCAAGTAAATCAAGTCTTAATTCAAGGTTTCTCTTTGACTATTTGAGAAAGTGTATCTTAATATAGCAATCACTGATTTGATTGGAAAGCTGTGCAGTCGTTTTTCCCATGACTGAAAAATACAGTACTTGCTTTCAAAGTCTAGAAGCACAGTTCAGTAGCCCTGCCAATCTATAGTCATTGAATTATCACATGTTTAAATCATGAATTAAGGTCCTGAAATCCAGCATGATTTTACTGACCTCATCTCATGTCAAACTTTGAGGACATTGAAACACAAGCAAAGCTTTTTCAAGTTATATGATAGATTAGCACCGAGTTTTTCAATAAAACGTAAAAACACACTTAAGGGCATTATTGTGAATGAGTTTTTCTCCCTTAACCAAAGGAAACGCACCAAAACAGGAACAAAACAAAACTGTAATGTAATGTAAAAACAATTGACATCATTAGAGAGATGTGATAATATGCTCCTGAGAGATTTGAGTTAAAACCCTGTACTTATAGCAAATGTCCAACAGAGGCCACTGTATGCCCACCATGAAAAGAAGTTGGCTGAAAACATTAAATCAAAGCAATAAAAAGAGTAATTTAAACGAATTAAACATTTCTGCAGTGAAACAGAGATTAAAACTAAGGCAAATAAAACCCCATTAAAACAACAGTAATAAAAAATAAAAAAAACTAACCAAGGGCCTTTTAAAACCATTACCTGAAGATGGACATTTGAAAAAGCACACAATTTCTTGATAAACCTTGAACATGCACACGTGCACACACACACACACACACACACACACATACACAAACAGAGAGAGAGAGAAAGAAAATCCAGATGGTGGCAGATATGGAGTAAAGCTGTATTGAGTGCTAGTTAAGTGTGAATTGTTCTCACCCCCCAAATGTGAAACAACAAAACTGTAGAGCTGATTAAAATAAACAGCTTCAATCACGATTTTTACAGGGGAACCTGCTGGGCACAGTGTCCTGGTGGTAAAATGCTGGATAATGAATCCTCACAGAACAGAAGGACACAGAGACACTGAATAACCCCTTCACGAGCAGCAGACTGCAGCCCTACATGCTGTACCCATGAGGGTGCGCAATGCACAGCTACAGCTGTCTTTACTACAGAAACCGAAAGTGTGTACCAAAACTGACCACGCCTGTCAAGCGCTATGTTAGTCCCTGAGGTGCGTAGTGATCCTCAAGTATGTCTGAATGAGTTATAGTAGTCAATGGTATCAGTGGTACCCACTGACCTTCGCCACTACAGTATGAACCGTGAAAGAGAGTTACACTGGCACCCGAAAATGTATGCCAGTCAAAAGAGACAGCTCCATGACAAAAAAATATAAAGAGTGAAAGAGAAGATAAGTAATATGGTATCTTTTCTGCACACTCCTGGAATACACAAGTACTGGTTCAGTTCGAATAGGATTTCCAACGAACACCTGAAGGAAGTCTTGTGCCATCCAAATTAGCATGATAAGCCAGAGGGAAAATAAAAAACAGCCTTCTGAAAAATACAGAGTATTCTCTATACTATTCCTCTAAAGGTTAAACTGCCATCATATCAATGACTATTACATGCAAGGCTTTATACCATAAATGGTCTCATAACTGAGCTCCACACACCACCCAAAACTCTCACAGGTAGCAGAGAAGCCTCTTTATGTTATAAAACTAGATTCATGCCGTTTTGTTTTACGTTGACATCCTGACTTAATCTCTTTAAAACATCAGAGGTTTTGCTCTGCATTTCAAATCCCATTTGTAACAATCAGAATTACCTATCACATACATAAACATAAAATTCATATTTGCAGGTAAGCTATAGGAAGTGGATTTGGGGAGTGGAAGAAGATTAGATGTTTTAGAAAAGGCAAGGTACAGGTACCGAGAAGGCGTGGACCAGATGCTCCCACAAACCTGAGGCTGACAAGAACTGGGAAGCTAGTTGAAAAATGAATACAGATATTACAGGTGGACAGGCCAGAAAACACACAACCCTATCTATGCTGAAAGACCCTTCTACAAGTGCCACTCCTCCCTTACATATACAACTAAAACCCACATTCTTCACTTCTGAAAACCTCCCAATAAACATGGGGCTCCAGAACCACACAGACCAAACCTTCTTATACAACAACAACACATCACTCTAAACAGGGAGCAGGGTTAGCATGGTGCTCATCTCCCCCCAAATCACCCTGGTTGTCACCAACCATGCACCCTAAGTCTGGCTGGGAACCCAATGTTTCCCAGCCAGACTTTCATGTTTCACCAGCCTAACTGTTCAAAAAAACAAGCACGTCTTTAAAATAGCCCTACAGAAGACAATTGCGGAGGAGAGAGCGAGAAGTCAAACCAAGAGGAACAAACAGAAAAAAAACAGACTTGGGACAGGTCTAAATGAGACCAAAAGAGCTGAGACATGCACTGACACATTTCAGCATCACTGTGTTGCAGTGGCTCAAATGATTTCATACTCTTTTCATATGATTTCATAAAATACACAAAGTGTATGATGAGTCTGAGAAGATGCTGATTTGGACCTTGTTTTTCCAGTTGTTTTACTATGCAGGCTGGACTGAGAAAGGAGGGGGGGGAAATCTGCACATATCCTTTCACGACTTTCTACAGATAAAAGAGCATAAACACCAGCACACGTCCTTGATAACGGATCTTTCCCTATCTGCATTCATCCTTTCACCAAACTGTGTCATATTTCAGCTCTATCCCCTTCAGAGTACAGGAAAGACTTAGTCAGTGTCACCCATGTCACCTATCCAGCCACAGCAGCAACTTATTCTGTCTAACTGGGCTAAATAAGGCTAGTTTGACTCCTGTCTTCCAGAAGGTGATAGATACAATGGCATCCAAATTGCTGAAACATTATATAATATAATATATTTTTCACTGGCAAACTTTCATGTTAACAGCACATATTAAATATCCAGAGCATCACTGTCTTGATTATTAAGAGCATGACAATGTTATTATTTATATTAAAAAAAGATTTTTTTTGAAAAGCAGAATGCCTCTACTACACTGAATGCTGCATTTATACAGGTATACATGGAACATGATTCTGAATGGAGCACTATGTGACTGCTTTCTGGGTCTTCTCCGGGATGGGAGGTACTTTTCTGTCCTATTCTGATTATGAACCGTCTATTCTGATTATGAACTGTCTATTCTGATTATGATCTGTCTTTGCTGATTATGAACTGTCTGTGTGTGTTTGGGGTTGCATCAGTGCGGTCCTCTCTGATCCTCACTGCGGCTGAGGTAGACTGGGAGGTCAGGGGGGCAAAGCCCTCATGGTACCCCTATGTTGAGGTTTGAATGTGATCTGTCGTATCAAGACTTGCAAACAATATATGAAAATAACATACATATATCACAACTATACTGTGACTGAATACAATGAGATATGATCCTGAATTATTATTACAGTCAAGCAAAATATCTTTGCAGAAATACCTGAAGTGTGAATGAGTATAGACGAGTACCTGAATGAGGTGAGAGGTCATGTAGAAAGTGAACTGGTAAACATATGCTCAAACAGAAGAATGCTCGCACTGATTATGTTATCTGCCTGAATTTGGTGATAAAACATATTCATTTTCCAATTCCCAACAGAGGGGAATATCATTTCAAGTGCAGGTTCCCTGTGACTGAGGTCAACGGGGTCATGACCCCTGTTTAAGTCATGTGGTATGAGATGATGTCGGTGAGGACAGAGAACACCTATGCCAAGCTCCTGATGAGTGAAGCTCCTCCCCCAACAGCCCACCCTCTCTGCTGTAGCAACATGGAGCACACGGCAATGTGATGTCATCAAAGAGGGACATGGCTCTAGGAACAGCATACCAGACACACCCTGGCCATGTTCGAATCAGTGCACTTGCCCACTATTGTGCATACAAGTTTCATACAAGTTGTATACAACTTCAATACACAATAGTACGCAAGTGGTAAGTGTGCTGATATAGACACGACCCCTGTCTCCTCACATGTGCACACACACTCAAGCACACCAGCATACATCCATGCACACACAACACATGAACGAAGATCCTGTTCCAATTGCCCCAGTTATCTTAGTGAAAGTGGACTCAATGTTTGTGGATAATTGCTGGCATTTTGGGCTGGATGCCAAAGCACTGTTCTTTCTGCCAGAGCTGGGATGGCATCAGCTAGTGGCGAGTAAGAGACTTAAGACCACACAGGTCATTCATAGAAACAGATACAGAAGTGCCAACGTGTTGGGCCCCTGAAACGTCAACCCTGCCCCTGCTGAAGGGTAATACGGGCAGAACAGGGTCGAGACAAAGCAAGATTCTCATTTCAATGATTCAGTGCGGCAGCTGCCCTGCAAAAATAGTAAGTAAACAGTACATTTGATTGTTTTTTGATTATACAAAAATACTTTTGCTCCTACAGTATAAACAGAAACGAATGAGAAACACAGTTTTAAACAGTAAAAGATAATGGGACTAAGAAGGGGGGGGGGGACAGTGGCTGACTGGCCCAGAACGGTTGCAGGCAGAGGCCTACCTTGGCAGTGGCAGCTTTTTTTGACATTATCGTTTGTTTTGCATGTAAAAATAAGCAATAAAAGAGAGAGAAACTATTATTTTCCTGTTTTGCAAACTTCGTGGCTCGCTGAGCGCTTGGGCTTCCGTCACCCAGCCAGTGAGGTAGGTGTGGGCCGTGGAGCCTACTCGCCTTCTTCAGGGGCCGGAGCCTGAGAGGGGCCCTCCATGGCCCCCTCCTCTTCCCCCTGCTGCAGGGAGAAACCGTTAAGAGCCCTGTTTTTCCGTCTGCGGACCACTGTCTGCTCCACTCACATTCATTACATTACATTACGTGGCATTTAGCAGACGCTCTTATCCAGAGCGACGTACAACAAAGTGCAAATCAAACACAAGAACACACACAGTCATGCTGTAAAACAGTTTAACATAACCATGTCATCTGCACTAATGCAAATTAAAACCAAGTGTCGTCTTATATATATGATCAATTCCACCTCGCAATTATACGTGCAAATCGACCCACACACAATGAGTAGCTGTAGGACAGAAGAGGGGTGTTTAGAATGGGACATTGTGAAGGACGGAAGAACAGCATTTGGAAAGGACGGGTGTGAGGGGGGACAGGCAGGAGCATGGCGATCCAGCAGGCTTACAGACGGATGTTTCCGCCAGCTGTGGAACAGGGTGCCCTTTCAGTCACCCCCCAACCCCTCCAAATTGCTCCTTCCTGCTCCCCGCCTCCCTGCCCTCTTGTCTCCCCTATTACCTCATGTGTTAGTGATGCGCCCCCCCTCTCCTATCAGCTCAGCCATGGGCCCTTAGATTTATTTCTGCCACTTGTGTTCTTATTCATTCCAGTCCCCCCCCCCCCCCCCCCCCGCTGCAATACATCCACATTTACAAAGCACTCCTCCAGCAGGACGTGTTCCAGATTAACTGTATCCTCAGTGCTGAGGTTCACAGATAAATGTACAGGAAGGCACACAGACAGAATAGAGCACGGCACACAGTAATTCTTACTGACTGTGGACTTGCACATCATTTAGTCAGAGCAAGTTGTGGCACATACTGATCCCTTATTAACTATTGTGCTGTTCTTTGATGGTAATAGGAATCCCCCCCCCTCCTTGAGTGTTTTCAGAATTGCTTTTAGAATTCATATACCTACACTGCACATTAACGCATTCAAACACTCACACCATCTCCACACAAACCTAACAATTCACATTGTGTGCATTCTATGAATTTTCTGCTAGCACTAATAAGTACAGTGCTGAAAAGCCACTAATGTTCAGTTACACTGGGCTTGGCCTGGATCCAGATCTCACCCACATTGTCCCCCCCCCCCAATCCACTCCATACTTTGACACCAGGGCACATATGTGTGGCAGGGCATGTATCCACAGAGGCTGCCCACAGTTCCCACACTGCCTGCCAACTCCACAGAGAGAGTGAGAGAGAAGGAGAGAGAGAGAGAGAGAGAGAGAGAGAGAGAGAGAGAGAGAGAGAGAGCAACAATTTGTACTTGCCTAGTTTGTTTTGAGAGAGCAGAGGAGAGATACAGAAGAGAGGAAGAGAAAAAGCGAAATAGAGCACACAGTATTCCCTCGTTTTACACAAACCTGCCACCAGGGGCTCACAAATACTCAGATCTGGACTGAAATGGCATCATAAATTCTGAAGAAACATGAAAACTGTGTGTAGTTTGGAACTTCCCCCCATCACAATTGTACCCTGTTATTGACTGACAGCAATTAGCCCAAGGGTCAAACTTCCTCACTTGTTTGTAGGCTAGGGGAAGCGGAAGCAGGTGGGCTTGGCTGTGAATGTGAGGCAGTGGCATGTATGTGTGTGCATGTGTGTGTGTAGTCGTGAATTTGAGGAAATGTGTGTGTATGGGGGGTCGTGGGTTGTGAGTTGTGAGTTGTGAATGTGAGGGGGCTTGTGTGTACAAGAGGGCAGATGGGGTTGGCTAGCTGCAGGGGAAGTAACAGATCTGACTGCAGGAAGTCTGGGAGAATACAAATGCACCACAAAACCATCACCCCTCAAGCCCCTCCCCAGAGACTCTGGAGAACAGGGCTGGCCTTGGACTTCCAAATCCTTTCAGATAAGAGGCAGGGTATTTCTCCTCTGCCCTGACAGCCTGCACCTGCCTCCTCTTTATGTGTGTGTGTGTGTGTGTGTATGTGTGTGTGTGTGTGTGTGTGTGCATGCATGCATTCCGTCTGTGTAGATGTTGCGGTCTTCCACCAAATTGGGATACTGAATGTAACTATGATTTCCTATGATGTATGACTATGGTTCAGGAGGCCTGGTTATCTTTTTCACACTTTATGTGTTCAGTTTTATATCTAGGTTCAGTATCTTCATGATAATTTCTGAGAGCCAGTTATAAATAACACGCGTTACCATAAATAAATCAAAATAAGCAGTCTCACTATGCACATGGCAATTAAACTACTATCTCCCCCACCCACTCTTGAAGTGAAGGTATCCATTTATACAGAGTATAGACTGACGCAATTCAGGTTAATGACCTGAGGGTACAACAGCAGTGCTCTATCTGAATATGAACCCTGCAACCTCTAGATTACAAGCAGTCCCTTTCACAAACCATTATATTACCCTGCCAAATATAGACATTTGTAAGGACTTTGATTCCACTATTTCATTCTACAGTTTTACAGTATTCATCCAATCCTGCTTTTAAAATATATTCAACATCTTTGTTTGAAAACACATTTTGTTTTCATGGTCACTTGCTTGCCAAAGAACTAGTTTGATAACTAAATTCAAAAGGTTTAAAAATGAGCACGCTCTGTGTGAAATGACTGTGCCTCACTGTCATAGACAGGGATAAGATACTGTGGAAACAGGGGAACTCCCAGGGAATTTCCCATGAAAGAAAATGTTTAGCCAAATCAGGTACCAAAGTATTATTTTACTGAGTACATGTCCCTGAATAGCTTGAAAAAAAATTCTTAGTGTTTTACCTAAGCAACTAGGATAAAGTACCTTGCTCCACCCAAAACATGAAATTAAAAGCCAACCACCAGTGTCAAAACAATAGCAACACAGGTAGGCCTATATTTTAACAAAAGTCTACTTCTTCATTTTAGACTACTGAAATGTCCATGCAGTATTTTGCTGAGTAGAGAAAATACAAAGCTATGCCTCCTCACACAGACTACCATATTATTAGCGGGGGCTTTGAGGATAGAATTCATGAGCCTTAAATTAAACAATGACCGTAGTCAATGTCAGGTGGCTATTCATAAATATACTGGATAAACCAGACTTTAGGAATATCAGATTTTTATTCAGGGGGCTTCATTGTGTCTTCATCCCTCAATGTAAGGCAAGGTTCAGTGAACTACTTTGTCTGAACACAAATGGGGAAAAAAAGACACAAACGTCACTTTGAACTTGGCTAAATGTTTCCTGTTCACAATGTTGTAATTGTTTTTCATCTTTTATGGCGCCCTGCTTTGGGGCGTAACATACAGTCCTGTGCAGAAGTCTTAGGCACACTAGACTATTACATATATATGTTAATTTTTTTGTGTGTGTTAGTATAAAAGAACACATTTGAGATTCCCAAATATTCATTTTCCAAAAGATTTAATTTTACAGAGACATTTTTGTATTTAATTTAAAAAAGTAACATATTACTGTAAGCAATTTACATCTTTTTACATAAAAACTTGATCAAGGCTGTCTGAGATCAGAAGCAAGGAGCCAAACAAAGTCTGCAGAAGAACTGTGGGAAGTTCTCCAACATGCTTGGAAGAACCTCCCTGCTGATTGTCTTAGCCATGCTGCCCTGCAGTTCTATATGTCAGAGAAGTGATGTAGTTTTAACGGCGAAGGGTGGTCACAAAAAATATTGATTTGATTCAGTTTTGAACTATTCTGCCATATTACTCAAATATAATGTAAAATGTATAGCATGTTTATTTAGGACCTTTCATTGAATTGTTTTTGAAAGAATCTTATCTGTACAGAATTTTATACAGGTGCCTAAGACTTTTGCACAGTACTGTATATGCATATCTTTGCTATGCTCTTGCACGTTACTTGATTACATGACTGTGCTAGTTGCTGTGTTTACAAATAGTCCTGGTAACCAGGATGACAGTTGTGTAAATGGCTGGTAATACTATGAACTGGGGAAATTTGGACCGGGGGGGGCTGAGGCTGACATCACTGCTGATGGTATTTGTGGTCAAGACCATTACGGTTGAGCATCAGGAATACACAGGAAATGATGTCAACACAGAGTCAAAGACACTTGTACCTTCCTGGAAGCCCAATGCACAGAGCTATGGTAACCGCACCACAGCACAAAGCACCTGCTGAGAACAGGCAGCCAGTGGACACATCATTCATTTGCATACAATTATCCTGTTAAAGCCGGCATCCTAAATACAAGTAGACAAAAGCAAACAGCTCATACTTTAGAATCACAGAACCTTTTATTTTGATTGTTGAAGCTATTCAGATAATAGTCCTACACTTCATGGGTTACTCAGACTTTTACATTTAGTGACTGGACACGTTCTAGTATTTTGGTTTGTACAGGAATGACAATATGGACTTTGGACTCAGACATACCATATAGTCAGTGTACTGGTGCCAGAAGGGGGAGGAAGGAGCTGATATTCATGTTGTTTCTGTTACATCCAAAAATTCCTTACAATGATGACTTCATGCCCAATTATCTGGGAGTGCATATGAGGCAGCAGGAGAGCACAGTGGTTTGGGACCCTGGTTGAAAATAGGCAGGATGAAGGCTTGGCGTCTGGGTGCTACACTGCCGTTACACATACAGTAACCTGAATTGATTCAAGAAAACACCTGGTGTACAAATATACGCTTACCGAGCACTTTATTAGGTATTTATTAGACTTATTTTAGACATCTACTGCTGTAGCCTATCCACTTAAGAGTTATGATGCGTTGTGTGTACAGAGATGCTCTTCTGCCTACCACTGTTACCACTGCATACCAATGTGTGGTTATTTGAGTTACTGCCACCTTCCTGTCAGCTTTGACTAGTCTGGTCATTCTCCTGTGACGTCTGTCATTACAGCTGCTCACTGGATTTTTTTTTTTTTTGCACCATTCTTTGCAAACTCTAGAGACTAGTGTGCATGAAAATCTAAGGAGATCAGCAGTTTCTGAGATATTCAAACCACCCTGTCTTCCACCAACAATCATTCCACGGTCAAAGTCACTTAGTTCGCATTTTTTACCCATTCTGATGGTTGATGTGAACATTAAACGGAAGCTCCTGACCCGTATCTACATCACTGTGTGCATTGCACTGCAGCTGGCTGATTAGATAATCACATGAATATGTAGGTGCAATAAAGAGCATGGTGAGTGTATATAGTGCTTTACAATAGATGCCTCTTATCTACCCGTTCACACATGCTCACACCCACAGTGCGAGGCAGTCATGCAAGGTCGCCAGGAGCAAACAGGGCTTAGGTGCCATGCTCAGGGACACATTGACACACCCAGGGTGGGGCATTGAACCTTCGAACTGCCAGACAACGCCCTTACCTCCTGAGCTAATGGCACCCATTTATAATAGGATGGGTGTGATCTTCTGTGCGTAAGGGCTTTTGCTTCGCAAATAATAACAAATATGTGTTTTAATCTATACTATTGAATAAGGTATTTTGCTGAAGAAAAAAGATGAGTACATTTTGTAATGTATGTAGTGCGCTACAGATCACCTAAATAAACTGTGTCTGCTGAGACACTGACGGATACTAATGTATGTGTTGGCACCCAAGTCCTACCCCAGAACTGAGGGGATTCCCTACCCCCCTTTCAAGGAAATTCACGAATGTGCGAAACTGAGAAGAGAGAAAAGGACGGTTGAATCTGGTTTCCTCCATCCTGACTCATCCTCGACTTTCTCAGTCACAAACCTCCCCTCACCTGGGGCTCCAACTTCAACGAAAGCGAGAGACGTGGTCAACTTGACGGTTGAAGAAGTTGTTTTTGGTTTCTTTTGGTTTCGGTGAAAGGGGACTTGGCAGAGAAGGAAGGGCAGAAAACAAACGAGCGCATGAAAAGTTCCCCATGTTTTTTCAACAAAAACGACAGTGGAGGTAAAATAGATTGATACCTTCATTGTCTCCCTTACACCAGACAGTCCGAACAGAGCTCGGCTTTAGCAAATGAGATCAAGTTGCTCTTTCGGTTATATTTTTTCTTTGGCGAACAGGTAGATGCAGGCATTGATGATGGCCTGTAGATACCAGAAACACACTACTGATACACTTCTTCGGAAAACCAATGTGTTTCACGAGAAAATGTGATGGGTGCACTGTCAAATAACAGGACATTGCTGTTTCAACCTTGAGTAAGGCACTCTTCAGTAAAAACCCTATCTGCGTAAAATAATAATTTGTCAGAATGCAAGCAATGGATGTAATATTCAATAAGGGTACACTCCGAGCAAATAATAAATATGAATACTGTGCGTGTAGTTACAGCACTAAAGTACTGTTGGCGACACCAGGGAAACATTTGGGACATCAAAGCCAAGTTGGAATTGAATCTCTGAACTGATATGCAGTTTTCTGTTTTCACCAGAAGAGGGAACTCTTTCAAAGCACAAGAAGTTTCACTGCTGGGGAGACCACAGTAAACAGGAACAGACAGCAAACAAGGCTTGCGTGTGGTATAGTCTGGAATGGTCTACTTTTTTATCAGTGAGCCTGCTTATGACACAAAACGAAAGGGTTAAAATGACTAACACAACTTACAGTTGGAACTTATATTTCTCACAAAAAAGCAGCCCATTCCTGAGTAAGTAGATGTTAATAATGATCTCTAACAGTTGCTCACAGATGCCAGTAAGGACGATTTGTGCAATTACTGGTAAAATAAAATGACTGGGGATTTTGAGTCAAGACAAGAAAGGGTAAACGTTTTGTAGGGTTACTGCTGTCTGCTGTAGCCTACCTTCCACCTCACAAGTTCTTCCAAGGCTATAAACACAGCAAATCTTCATGAGCATCTGTTTAAAACTAATGCTTATTCGCCCCAACGGAACTCTTTTACCTGGTTTTTGCATGATTCCTTTCTATGGAAGCTATAGCTTTGGCCACCAGAAGAATACAACACTTATAACCTCCCATAACCTCTCCAGCAGGCCTCTAAACAGGAGCCACACTGTAACAGAAATGTATTTCTAGGCCTGACCACACCTCAAGGTGAACTCAAACCTTGGCTGTTCTCCACCATCTCCACCATCATCTGACCAGGGCCCTGGCCTCATACAGAAGAGAGAAGAACAAACTTCTGTATTTAATCAGGGTGGGCTGTCTGGCTGGAGAAGACTGGATTGGTCAAAAGCCGTTCCTGTGTTTATACTGAGTGTCGGCAGCATCTGTTTGTCTGCTGTGATCACTACTTGTTGTGTATTTAATGTACAGTAATGTCTTGCGGTGTTTTACAATAAACAGACGGGAATCCCAGATTAACAAGGGCTGCTAATCTCTTTTTCATGTGATTTGTACAACCTTTACCACTTGTCATGCGGCCTATGCCACTTCTCCATTTTGACTGCTTTTCTCAATTCTCCACAGATACAGCTGAGAGATGTTCCAGTACCTGTCTCACCAGCAAAGCACTTGGGCCTGGTGAAAAAGT
Source organism: Conger conger (assembly GCF_963514075.1). Taxonomy (NCBI): domain Eukaryota; kingdom Metazoa; phylum Chordata; class Actinopteri; order Anguilliformes; family Congridae; genus Conger; species Conger conger. The sequence goes on along the minus strand of NC_083769.1, from coordinate 34,034,075 downwards.
TCCTTGAAGATGTAATGCCAGAGGTGGAAAGTCCAGGGGTCAGAAAGTAAAAGTCCTGTCATGTGTTTCTTCCACCCATGAACTCAGCCAGCTGATTTCACTAGTTAGTTCGACCATCTGGTTGAAGAATTGGGCTAATTAGTACTGGTGGAGGTCTTTTACTTTCCAAACCTGGATTTTTCTTCACTACGAGTGAAGTAGTGGGTTCTGGAAGAAGCCAGCTCTAGTCTGTGCCCTCACAGGCCAAATAGGGGTGTTTCTAAGGAGACAGAAGGGGAAGGTTTCACAGCTGAGCTGAACTCAAGCAGGCGAGCAGACTTCTCTTACCTGCCCTCCTTCTTCTTCAACCACTTTCTGGGGCTGCAAAGAAAAAACAAGACTCATGATGTTTCTTGTAGGGTTCCATGACATATTACTTATATTAACAATGCCAGATTACGCATTCCTGGCATCTGTGTGTATTAATTGTGCAGTGATTAACGGATAATATTTTCTAGGGCTGCTTCATGTTTTTTGTTAATGTTAAACATACACATATACCTACACTGTTTATACCTTCAACACACCTCTCACGTAAAAAGGTGGATCATGTAACGCCCGGATAATTATTCAATTAATGGCTATATTAAACCAAATAAAATAGAAGCAACTGAAATGACAATCAGCATGCCTGTTGGACCGGGGGAAAATCCTGAGAAAGAAGCTTCACCCTTATTGCGTCGGCTTGCAATTGTGTAGGCTTGAAATGTGTGCCCACTGCAAGTAGGGCAAGCATACCACAGGTAGTTTGTGCATGCCTTACACACAAGCTAGACATCCAGCAGTCAGAAGGAGCCACCGCTTTTGAAGCCACCCACCTCTTGCTGCCACTCTTTCGTAGCGACATGCATCATGGGATGCGAGTCAATACCCCTTCTGTGACTGACCCAAGGGCTCTCCCTGGCCTGGGGAAACTAAACTACAACTTGGAGTGACTGCAGCAGCCACCTCTTCAACCCACCTTCAAAAGTTTCTTTTAATTCTCCCAAGTTGCAAGAAATAAGACGGTGAGGTCAACCCTTGAGATGCTGCTGAGATTCATGATCTAGATACTGACTATCTTTTATAACGCTCCACGGGCCAAAGGTGCAAACTGTCCCAAAGTCCCTGGGTGCCTGTGCTGAGGGCGCTCGCCGATGGCAGGCCTGTTTATGAGACTGTAAACAACCGCAGGCTCATCCCCCCTCTGGCAAACAGCTGCTGCCCCGGAGGGGTGGGCTGACTGCGCGGAGGGGGCGGGACAGGGCCAGGGGGAGGGGCCACAGTTCAGTGCTGCCTCAGAAGAAGTGAGTCAGAGAGAGGCTGTCCATTCATAAAAGCAAGACAGGCCTCTGAAAACCACACAGCGGCCAAGTGGCATGCAGTGACACTGTCCCCAGAGAGCCAGAGGGATGAGGAATATAGTAAAAAGAGCACTGCTGCCAGAGAGACAGGGAAATATGCTGTCAAGACAGGCAGGAGGAGGGAAGGAGAGGCAGCCTTCGGCATACTGCAATATAATCACCTTAAATGGGGTTAAGTAAGGGTTATTAACCTCTCTGTTCTAGATGTCTGTTTGTTATATCTTTATTTGTTCTACTTTATTTGAGCTGACAAAGGGTTAGCTCAGCTTCTGGTGTGTCTCTCCTTTACTATAACTGATAGAGTGACATTCAGAACACTGATGGTTAAAGTTCCTTAAATACCAGACTTGGCATAAATACCAGCCTTAAATCATTACTGCTGTGAGTGATGTCACTGATAGAAGTTAATAAATAACGCTGTTTCTGCTGAAGAAAAGCAGAAAAAGAACAAGGCCGAGCAGATAACTCTGTGAATATAAAGTGAGCAGGGGAGAGGGGCAAAGGTTATGAGCAGAGAAAGGAGAAGTATGGGAGGGGGAGGGGAGGATAGCAGAGTATGGGAGAAGAGAGGAGAGAGCACAAGGAGAGGGGAGTAGAAGGGAGAGGAGAGGCAAGAGAGGCGAGGAAAAAAAAGCAAAAAGAGAGAAGGTGTGAAAAGAGGTGAGAGCACAATTAGGGGTGAGGAGAGGAGAGCACACAGAGAGGTAAGGAGAGGGGAGCGAGGAGAGAAGAAGAGAGGGAATAGAGGAGAGAGGGGGAGGGGGGGTTGAATTCCATCTGGCAGACATTTCAGAGCAGAGAGGAACCGAAGCAGGGCTGTTGGCCGGGAGCCAATGGCACATTGAGGCAGGGAGAAGGGAGGCGGCCCAGCTCCAGTACAGGAGCGCTGCGCCGCGGCCCAGCCTGGGTGGCCATCGCGTGGGCCTGGAGCCGCCTCACACTCACACTGTCCCAGGCAAGCCCTGGAGCGCCCGCCTCACACTCACACTGTCCCAGGCAAGCCCTGGAGCGCCCGCCTCACACTCACACTGTCCCAGGCAAGCCCTGGAGCCGCCTCACACTCACACTGTCCCAGGCAAGCCCTGGAGCGCCCGCCTCACACTCACACTGTCCCAGGCAAGCCCTGGAGCGCCCGCCTCACACTCACACTGTCCCAGACAAGCCCTGGAGCCGCCTCACACTCACACTGTCCCAGGCAAGCCCTGGAGCGCCCGCCTCACACTCACACTGTCCCAGGCAAGCCCTGGAGCGCCCACCTCACACTCACACTGTCCCAGGCAAGCCCTGGAGCCGCCTCACACTCACACTGTCCCAGGCAAGCCCTGGAGCCGCCTCACACTCACACTGTCCCAGGCAAGCCCTGGAGCGCCCGCCTCACACTCACACTGTCCCAGACAAGCCCTGGAGCCGCCTCACACTCACACTGTCCCAGGCAAGCCCTGGAGCCGCCTCACACTCACACTGTCCCAGGCAAGCCCTGGAGCCGCCTCACACTGTCCCAGGCAAGCCCTGGAGCCGCCTCACACTCACACTGTCCCAGGCAAGCCCTGGAGCCGCCTCACACTCACACTGTCCCAGGCAAGCCCTGGAGCCGCCTCACACTCACACTGTCCCAGACAAGCCCTGGAGCCGCCTCACACTGTCCCAGGCAAGCCCTGGAGCGCCCGCCTCACACTCACACTGTCCCAGGCAAGCCCTGGAGCGCCCGCCTCACACTCACACTGTCCCAGGCAAGCCCTGGAGCGCCCGCCTCACACTCACACTGTCCCAGGCAAGCCCTGGAGCCGCCTCACACTCACACTGTCCCAGGCAAGCCCTGGAGCGCCCGCCTCACACTCACACTGTCCCAGGCAAGCCCTGGAGCGCCCGCCTCACACTCACACTGTGCTGCTTCTCCAACGCCATCATAGAAGGGATTCAACTATACGCTTTTTTTATTTAAAGCGTTTATAGAATGTTTATGGAATCTTTTACATTTTCAAATAAAAACAAATATAAAATACATTTCAACTGCGTACCAATTGTAGAAGGTATTGAAAGTATCTTCATGAATACATAATGAGAAGAATCCCAGTAAAAATGTTTGTTTAAAGCAAAAAACATGCATTTCGTCCAAACAAACATTGACCTTTTTAGCACTATTCCAGTCTGCAGTAGGCACACCCCCCACCTTTAGACACCCAATGGGTTTATGCTCCTGGCTCCTTGTCCCTCCTCCACTCTCCAGTCTGATTTGTGAATGCTGACTACTTGCCTTCCCCCTTCTCTCCCTGCCCCCCCCCACTCTCCCTGCCCCCAGTCTCTCTCTCTCTCCCTGCCCCCCCTCACTCTCTCCCTGCCCCTCTCTCCTTGCTTTCCCCCCCTCTCTCTCTCCCTGCCCCTCTCTCTCTCCTTGCTTTCCCCTTCTCTCTCACTCTCTCCCGCCCAGTTCTTCTCCTCCCTCTCTCCCCCCTCTCTCTCTTTCTATTGTGTGTGGTATCTTTGGAATGCGGGCCCCAGCAGACGCGCTTCCTCCTGTAATCAAACACATTTCCTCCTCCCCGCAGCTCGGACTGGCCAGCCTGGGCCATTACCCAGACACCCACATTCCCGCCTCCAGAGCCAGCAGCAGTCACACACAGGAGCAGAGAGAGAGAGAGAGAGAGAGAGAGAGAGAGAGAGAGAGAGAGAGAGGGAGAGAGAGCAATGGGACCTCACACCAACCGATTCATTTCAAACCTTTTAAAGCTCACTCCCAGTGGATCAAATGAGTACATATGCGGATCTCTTCATCAACTTTGTTTTTGTTGTTGCTTCGAATCATTTCCTTGCATAGCCCCCTTAATTGGCCAAAATGTATCTTTTGATTATTTGCAGTGCTGTTAGGATACACCTCAGTTAACAAGGTTCAGTATTGACCTTCATTGTTTTGACATCTTACCCAAAGGCAGAATTACTGATTCATGGGGACTGTGAAAAGTAGAGAGCAGTTGGCATTGCAAGAGAGGCCAATGACACAAAGGAACGGACCACGTGTTAGCATGTGTGTATAGGTACGCAGTTGTGCATGTGTGTTTGGGTGCGGGACAAAACAAAAACCAAGACCACTTTTTGAAGGTGAAAAAATGTGATTTTTGGCCCAGGGACATTAAGCTGGACACTGCCAGCAAAGGATTGTGGGAGGAAATTGCCTTTGTGGGCCCTAATAACTTCCCGATGTCCCCCCAACCGTACTGACCCACCTCCCTCACTGGGCTGTGAGTGATGTCCCACAACCTGCGCTGGACAAATTCAAAGCACATGGCAGGAGGGAGGGGGAGGGGAAGCAAGAGAGGGAAAAAGTGCTGACCCCCTTCACTCCAGTCTGTGGGGTGGTCAGAGTAAGAGCTCTCTTTCTCTCATGTGAACCTGTCAGTGTGCTGACGACCCACCCCCCCCTCCCCCCCATCTCCCCAACTCACACAAGACCAGCGAAATCCGTCCCTTTTCCCAGACTGCTCCTGCCTGTCTGCCTGCATCACATAGTACCAGTGCTGCTCTAGGTGACTGAGGTGGGCCTTCACTGCTCCTGCCTGTCTGCCTGCATCACATAGTACCAGTGCTGCTCTAGGTGACTGAGGTGGGCCTTCACTGCTCCTGCCTGTCTGCCTGCATCACACAGCACCAGAGCTGCTCTAGGTGACTGAGGTGGGCCTTCACTGCTCCTGCCTGTCTGCCTGCATCACACAGCACCAGAGCTGCTCTAGGTGACTGAGGTGGGCCTTCACTGCTCTCACCCCCCCCCCCCCCCGGGAGGCCAGGCAGCCTGCTTCCTGTTCTCCACTGCGTGTAGGTGCATGCGTGTGTGTGTGTGTGTGTGTGTGTGCATGCTTGCTCATCTACTCACCCACTTTCTTGGTCTACCCCGGGGCCTCTTCTCCCCAACCGGCTCTGCTTTCTGAAAGAGAGAAAGAGAGAGAGAGAATGAGAGGGAGATTGTGAGTGTGTGTGAAAGAGAGTGTGAATGAGTGAGAGAGAGAATGAAAGGGAGAACATGGTGACGGAGGGAGAGGGTGACAGAGAGTGAAAGGCGAGCTCAACGTGTCTGTATTCTCAGTTGTTACACACGGGTCTTTCCTCTTGCTCCGCGCGATCACGGCGTATTTGAAAGAGTAAATGAGTAAGCGCGCAGACTGAGTGAATGCTGTAGTGTGTCAGCAGGACACAGAGCAGCATATAGGACAGACGCCTGAAGGGCAGTCAGAGCAGAAGTTCTGTTTCACTGCAGTGATGGCTCTGTGGTGGCTCTCACCTTGGTTACTGCGCGAGGGCCCTTATTCTTGCTTCCACGGGGCCGGCCCCTGGGTCTCTTTGGAGTCGGGGGGCCAGTAGGCTCCTGGAAAGTATGATCACAAGTTAGATTTTCCATTTCAGTGTCACAGGTGTGGACAGGGTACTTTTTAACGATGCATTTTCTGATACTAGCAGAGATAAATAAAGTGCATTTCAGCATGTGTATTAGCGTGCATTCAACCATCCATGAGTGTGCATGTGTGATAAAGAGCTCCAGAATGAAGAACCTATACATATTTTTTTTAATATAAATTTGGTCTTAGATTTTTTTGTTTTGTGCATTAGTGTGCCAGTAGAAATGAGCAAATATGAGATTTCCTAACATTGATTGTAGCGGACCCCTTTTCAGATAAAAACCTGATCGAGGCTGTGGCAATTCCTGGTGAGTCAGAAGCAAGATAGTCAAAATCAGCAGAAGATCAAGTTCTCCTATATGTTTGGAACACCCTACAGCTGATGGGACAGTGTACCCAAGAAAAGTGATGCGGTTTTAAAGGTGAAGGGTGGTCACAACAAATATTGACTTGATTTAGTCTTTATCTATTTAATGTTCTTCTTACTTTATAGTAGTCTTTTGATATCATTATCATAGAAACTTTTCATCTAATTATTTTTAAAGCATCTTTGCCTTATGGACTTTTGCACAGTACTGTATTTGAAAAGTCAATGGACAACATCTGATGTAGTCAGTCCTTGCTTGCATGTTACGTTGCTTGTTCAGAGCTGCTTGAACAAAATTCCACATGGTCTGGGGCCTGTTCCACAAAGCCAGGATTACTTATTTAGCTGGACAACGGAGTAAAACCCAGACCCTGCCCAAATCTGGAACAGGGGCTGAAGTAAAAAAAATAGATGTTCCGGGTTTTACTTTGTACAGTCATCAAGCTAATTCAGTAATCCTGCTATGTGAAATTCATAATGCAGTCAAAATAGTGACTCCACAGAAACGTATATAATCTAGCTCGATCTGTGTGGGGTGAGGCTGGCACCTGCTGTGGCTTTCGAGGCCGCCCCCTCCCCCTTCTCGGGGCTTCTGCGGGGGGCTCTGTGTCGCCCGGTGGCGAGGGCTCCTTCGCTGCCCCCTCGCTGCTCATCCCTGCGTCCTTCCACCCGCGTCACCCGACAGAGGGAGGGGGGTCTGTGTGCATGGGGCTGCAGCACTCAGCCCAGGGAGGGAGGGTGGAGGTGCCCTGAGGCAGAGCCTGGCAGTCAAACTTGCGGGCACCTGCTGAGACAGTCAGGAACACCGGAGAATTCACAAAGCCGGACTATATCGCTGTCAATAACAACAGTCATTCCCGTCGCTTTGAAAAACAGGGCGTCAACAGTCAGACACATATGTCAAGTCCTGTAGCGTAGTGGTTAAGGTATATGACTGGGACCCACAAGGGCGCCGGTTTGATTCCCTGTGTAGCCACAATATGATCCGCACAGCCGTTGGGCCCTTGAGCAAGGCCCATAACCTGCATTGCTCCAGGAGAGGATTGTCCCCTGCTTAGTCTAATCAACTGTATGTCGCTCTGGATAAGAGCGTGTCCAAATGCCAATAATGTAATGTAATGTAATGAGTCTGTAAGTCAGAAACACCATTGAATTCAAAAATAGGAGGTCTATAACTGTCAATAACATCAGTTAGTAACACCATGACTTTCAATAATATGGAGTCTGTAACAGTCAGGAACATCAGTTGCATCACTTTCAAAAACAGGGAGTCTGTCAGTTAAAACACCATTAACTTCAAAAATAGGAGGTCTATAACTGCCAATAACATCAGTTAGTAACACCATCACTTTCAATAATATGGAGTCTGTCAGTCACTTAGGAACACCCTCGTCATCAAGATGAGGTCGCCTCAGCGACCACTGAGTTGTAGCCTACATTCAGTTGTTTCTTCAGCAGAAACTATTGTGTAACTCACCTACACAGTGGCATTGTACCAGAACAACATGCTTGACTGTCAGGCCTATCACTCTAACCACTATATCACATGATGCCATGTGTCTAGGTTTTCATACACAATAGTTACCAATGGTTGGTACAGAACAAAGACAAAACTAAATTATTCGTCATTTCAAGCCCTTCTGCCAGAAGCTTGCCCCTATCGCTCCTAGTGGACTGCACTGTGTGGTTTGGGTTAGACAGTGCGGGTGAGGACGGGGACTGTTGGCAGTGCTTACACCAGGGGGATACCAGAGGGGGCTGTGCCAGCTTGGCAACGCTGTCTCCTGGGTTCCGGACATGGGAACATGCCACTGACTTGGAAGAAAATAAGGCTTGGACACCTCTGCCAGCTCAACCACAGAAATAAAAACACACATACATGGGTGTGCGCTCACACAAAAACATATGCAACATATGCAAGTGCACAAGCATGCACACACACACGCACAAACACACACACAAATGCTCTCACACAGACATACCTTTTCTCTCCCTCTCACACCACCCTCAAACACACACACACACACATACTCTCTCTCTCCCTCTCTCTCTTACTGTCCATGGAACTAGTGTGAATGTTCCAATGGACCATCTCCAAAAGTCCTGGGCCAAATATACTCCTCCAGCATTATAGACATAGTATTCCATGCATTTTTCTAGAATACCACCAAAGAAGCCCCCCTCCGCCTCTCCTCCCCTTTCCTCAGTACTGATCATGCCAACAGACCCAACAAATTGAGTCCTTCATGACAGCACAAACCACAGCAGTGGTGGCCAGCTTTAATGAGGGCCATTCCGACGCCCACCATATAACTGAATTTACAACCCAGAAAAACAACAGGAATGGGAAGCTGCTTCCACTGACAGAAGCTACAATTAATAACCGTGTGGCTGCAGCATTTCAGGCGACATTCCAATTATGCTGAAAGCAGCCCAAGAAAGCATGTGCAAAATGCGGAAAATGTCTATCAAATCACTGCATTATATTTTTGTTAAAAGGCCATGAAATACATTTATTTTGCACTTGTAATATGATCATATAAGGTGATTTCAGGCAACATGTTGGTATTGTTAAATACTATTACTCAATTGTACAATTAATGATCTAGTGTAAAGACCCTAAATATTCAATTTATATTAAAGCAGTATTTATTGGCTGGAAATTAATTACAATGTGTCGGTTTTACATTAAACAGAAATTTGTTGACACAAATATAATGTCCACACTTATCGTTTCACCTCAGCCTTGTCCTCAGCTCATGAAATAGAGCTTTGGCAAAAACCTACGAAACATGAGAGCACCCCCCTCTTACTAAAAGTAGCACAGACATTCTGAATTCAATATGCCAATATCATTTCAGATGAAACCCTACTCCAAATCCGGCTACCACCAGTTTACCACTCAAAACGACGCCAGAAGTGTGTGTGCGTGTGTGAGGGGGGTAGGTGTGTACAAGCGTCCATGCAGTTTTTATTCCCTCAATAAATGCTTCAAGCAGACCATCTTTGGACCTGTGATTTTCTGTGTGAGTGTCTTGGCCTAATCAATCAACAATCAAGAGATGGAGCAGGGAGCAGGGAGCAAACTAACTATCCAATACACCCCAGAAACTGAAAAAAGTGCTCTAAATCTTCAGCAGTTAAAGCGTTGTATGATCGTTACTGAATATTTGTATTTGGTTGCGACGGAATGCACAGAAATTAAAGCCACCATGCACGTTCAGAGCAGTACGCAGATGCATCGATAGCCAGAACCCAGGGTCCGTGAAATATTCGGCGACATTTGATTTTCAAGGTTAGGCTACATAAAAACGTGACCTTTAGCAGTGTTTGTATAGCCTACATAGCGCTTTGCGGGAAAACATACAATAAAGTAGTCTAAACTTAAACCTCACGGGTTCTATGAAATCAATCAGGGCTTTTTGCTCGCTCCATTCCCTCACTAGCCGCTGACACTGGGTTACCTGATACTTGCCAGTTAAACCTCGATGGCCAAGAGTTTTAAGAATCATAGAAAGCACACGGTCTCTCTGCGACCGAGTAAAACATTTTTAAATAATAAAGTAGCCTGTGTTATTGCACGCTGGTGCGATGTGTTCTCTTGGCTTAAGAGTCTTTCGCGCTGCCTGTGGCTGCAATTGCTCAGGTATTTCGCAACATTCATTTCGAGTGAATAACGTTTCGAAGAACTGTCGAGCTGTCAGAATGGTTGTGATAATTTCAACGTAAAGATGCATTTCCGAATAGGTATACTTGGTTAAGTGCCAAGTAAGCAAGTAGCTGTTTGCATAATCGCCGCATTTGCACTGGGAGCCGCTAAATGTGACCCGCGACAGGGTCCGGAACGAATGTCTACAGTGTTTGTTTACATATATTCAGTAATTAAAAGCTTCGCTACGAGCCACACCACTGACAGACATGTAAACCCAAGCAAAGCAGCCTGTGCGTAAAACGATGTTTTTTTGGCAGTGATATAGAACTCAATGTACTTTTTCCATATGGGCGGCAATTACAAGTAAAAAAACACATTCTGGACATTCTTTGTAAACTACCAAATGTGTAGCAGCCTAGGCTACATACAAACATCAGATCACTTCCCCGCAGCACTGATGGATGGAGCAGAAAATACGGGTGGCCAACGTTTAAAAATACTAAACAATGCATGTAGGCTAATCGTATGCAGCAAAGACATTATTTACCAGTGATACATACTTTCCCAACAGCAGACTTCGACTAAAGCACATCGTACTTACAAAGCTTAGCCTACCTGTCATATGATTCTCAAACGTGTCTGTATTAGGCTGTTCTTTTTAACGATGAAATGTAATGGTGATTGGCAATGCAAGGCTAAATTAAATAAAGAACCGGCACAAGAACTTGTATAAAGGTTAATTCATAAACTTCACACCATGCAATTCATAGGTTATTCTACATAACTCCTAATCGACAGCTTTAGGCTACTCTGGAAAAAATGGGATAACTCTAAATTAAAATGTTCAATCAGAAATAAAGAAAGGTGCTTAGAAGTGGATACAAAATACACAGAATGTGAAAATTGTGAAAGGGAAGGACAGGGGAAAAATCCCCAAGTCCTTAAGTAGTCTAGACTATGATTTTTGGAGAGGGTGGGGGAACCCGCCTTCTACCACCCCACCATAAAAAAAGAGGAAAAAAATAATAACATTTAAATTCCTAGATTTATTTAATTTTTGAATTTTCCAACTTAAAAAAATGCCCTTACCTTGCTTCCAAAATCTTCGTTGCCCTTTCTTCTTTAAATTAGATTAATGCATGTGCACGCAATTAAGAATTTTACCATATCAGTTGTCCAGCTTTTATCTCGATTGCTGCGCAGGTACTTATATTTTTTTGTTTGCTTGAGAATATTCAAAGGGAGAGAAGTTCAAATCAGACAGCAAAACTTTGCCTACTTACAAAACTAATTAAATATCTCTGGCGCTTTCCCTCTCTCCACCTCCCTCCTCGCGCTCTGCCTCTCTCTCTCTCTCTCTCTCTCTCTCTCTCTCTCTCTCTCTCTTTCCCCCTCTCTCTCCCTCTCTCTTCTTGGTGTGTGATCCGCTTTACACTGTAGTCCTCCGTCGTTGCATCAAGAAGCCCCCAACTGACAGAGTAAAGGGCTCACGCGCACTGCCAAACATATCAACAGTACATACTTTCTCTATTATAGCATGCTGTATACAGGCAGTAGGGTGGTGTGTGTGTGTATGTGTGTGTGTGTTTTGGAGGAGGGGGGCCGGGGGGAGGGGGGGGGTGCTGAGGACAACCTACCACTCCCCCAGCCTTAATACGGAGCCGCCCACTTGCATGGGGAACACCAAGTCAGCCCAATCTTGTGACCGGAGGGGCGGACTGTAGTGTATATTCATATGCATTTTAGAAATGGTTATAGGATGTCGGTTATCGGGACGGGGACGTCATCGCTGCAAAACCACTTCCTTTCTTGTTTATTTGCACCTTGGTCGTTTTTCTCTTTCGATTTGTGTTCCATAGAAACATATGGTTGATTTCACGTTGGAAAAAAAAAAGAAAAAAAAAGTTATAGGATGCTTCCCGAAGTGGAATCTGTCAGAGTAACTGATATCACAGTACTGTTGCACTCTATACAAACATGAAAAACACTAGTACATGATGCCACTCCCCCCTGTATGGTGGTCCTGGGTAGGAGTTTGTTTGAAGAGAACAAAAGTTGTGGACGTGCACAGCCTGATGACTACTTCAAATCCAATGTACATATCACCCTGCTCCAGTCAGCCTTTACTATATAAAACTATTCATTTTTCATACAACTAAAATAGCTAAAATGATCATGAATGAAAATTCCACTGAAACAAGTTAATTACAAAAGGATTGACCACACCATACATTATTTAATTATAGAGTACATTTGATCCCCCAATGTTTAATACCAAACAGTTTACAATGTAGCGATAGCTACAGGTTATATTGGTGTAAGGAGTCTGTACTTATGTTTTTGGTTGTTAAGAATATGAAATGATAGTTACAATAATGTAATTATTCTAGAAACAGTTTTTTGTTTAACTTTTAATTTTGCGAACAGTAGCTGTTTCAAATGCACTTTACAAATTAAATTAAGTTAACTCACCAACTCACTTTCTCAATCAACTTCTAATAACTATAGTTCCTTGCTATTTCACTCCCATATACACTCATTCATTCAGGTCCTCAGTCAGTCCCTCAGGAACTTTCACACATATTAATTCTGTCATTCAGTTTCTCACTCAAGCACTCATTCATTCAGTTCACTCACTCATTTGCCAGCTGACACGCTACCTCATAAGGAAACAATCTTAATACAATCCAGACATTACAAATGTCTAGCTCTTTAACATTTTCATCTGTTTTCATCCAAAAGCAAATACCATGCTGCTTTAAGCTGAGCATAACTGGTGAAAATGATGCTTCTTTTGAGAGACTTCAGTTTTCTGCTACCATGCAAACAATAATGAAATTTAAGATGAGAATTTATGTTCAACAGGAGATTGTATCTATATTGTTCAAGCTGCAAGACATCTTGTTATAAGAGCCATTCTCTTGCCGAATCAATTCTTTTCATTTGTAAAACATCTGGATGAGGGACAGTTGCACTCACTGGAACATGGTACAGATTTTTTTTACATTGAATTGAAATTTTACATTGAAACTTTCCAAATTCTCTCGTCCAAAATATTTTTCCACATTCCTCATATAACTTATGTTATGGAATTCACTTGTGAATTGAGCAAATAGAAAAACACATATACCCTTTTTCTGCTCTCTGTCTTTCCCTCTCTCTCACACACACATACACTCACAAACACACGCATACGCACACATACACATGCATGTATGCACACCACCACAAGAATGCAAACATTTTTCTGATAAAGATTCTTGTGACACTGAATTGATTTAAAGCGCTTGCATGCATGCATGAGTATTGAATGTGTTATGACATGACATGCAGAAGTAATGTAATATACTGATAACCTAATTTATTTCATTTAGTCCAGATTTAGTCCAATGAATCACTTGCCATTCCAATGTAAAGTATATTTACGGATATAAAATCATAATATGGGAATGCTGGAGTGAAACACATGAAAACCAAGATATTAATCTGCAAATAATCATTGTATTCATTTTCAGTATGTCTGTACCTGGCTATTGGCGTGACATGTTAATATACAGCATATATATATTTTCTGCATGGCATACTTCAGAAGTGATAAGAACATAACTGATAGTTGAGTGATGACTGATGTGGCAAAACCTTTCTGCATTACAACATCCTCCACTGTGCAGCCAGGGAGAATTGAAACCATATGTAGTCATTTTCCCTGTCTGATAAAGTCCATTCAAGTTTGAGGAGAAGAAGATGACACGAAGAGGTTAATGTGAATGATAGGCAAAGAATGATATGCCGTTGGTATCTTTGTAAATCAGTGACTCAAGGCTGAACTTTCAGTTATTTTGCATAGGAGTACACATTCATTGTTGTAAAGTGAAGTCAATGCAAAAAAATAAAAAAGTGTATACCTGGTTTAAGTCTTGATAATTTGTTTTGCTGCAGAACCTGGAGATACACTGTTCTTCCCCAGTGCAGTGTTTTCCTAGTGTGGGCACAGCACCTCCTGCTGGAAGGATGCCCACTCTGCATGCTAGAGGCCAGCACAGTGAATGAGCCCATTGATTTACGGCAGGTATCTGTGTATTTTTTTTTATAAGTAAACAACCTACCAGTTTCACTCCTTCTGACAAAAAAAATTAAAAGCTGATGGTGAGGATGACACGCTGAAAAGTAATGTGTCTCTGAAAGGCTTCATATACATTTATTCACTGTATATTTATACACAGTCAGTTCTATAGATAGTACATTATGTTACAGGCATTTAGAAGACTCTCTTACCCAGAGTGACTTGCATAACTTTAGATTTTTTTTGTATAGTATCCATTTACACAGCTGGATATACACTGAATCAATTCAGGTTAAGTATCTTGCTCAAGGATGCAACAGCAACCATCGAGTAACTAACCCATTTCTCTACCCATTACACTACACTGCTGCAAATTCCATATTTGCACAAAGCAAAACCACCTTAATAGATTATAGTCAATATTTTTAGCACTGTATGGAAATTCAGTCAGTATATGCCTTGCTATTTGTCCTTACCTGCACAATTGTTTGCTTCTATGTGGGCATGTGTGTATGTTCATGCCAGAGTGTGTTCCTGCATCTTCACGAGTGCATGTACAGGTGTGTATGTGAGTGTCTATGCATGCAAGTGTGCTTCCTTGAGGTTGTCAGCATGAGTGCGTGTGTGTGTGTGTGTGTGTGTGTGTCACCACACTGCGTCCTAAGGGCAGGGGAATGTGCGTGAGACTCTGTCCGACTCTAACCTTGAGGTTTGTTTAAGCTGAATTCCGAGGATTCATCTGCACTGCGCTCCCAAAATCCTCCTATAGAACTGGCAAGACAGACTCAATTCCCATAGAATGTGCACAGCATACAGTTTTGCATACAGCACAAAGGAATCTCTTTGGAGACTGGGGGAGGCTGTCAAAAGACAAGCTGAGAAGGGATTTAGGAGCTGCAGTGGAGGATGGCTGTGGGGGTGGAGGGTGGGGATTGGGTTGAGGTGGAGGTCGGGGATGGGGCGTTGGGGGTTGGGGGTGTTTGGGTTGTTAACTCTTAGAAGCCCATATAAAGTCTTGTCCACTTGTTTGGGACATTTGCAGGAGGGCTCCTGCTTGTCCTTGGGATATCCAGGAGATTGAACGTGGGCTGGGACATAGCACAGGTGATGCCATGCTCTGCCTAAGACCCAAAACACAACCAACACAGGCACCAGCTATAAAATTACACAAACCCATCATGGTCTTTGCTCATTAGCTATTTATTATTTTTTTAGACTTATTGGTCTTCTGCTGCTGCCTATTCACTTAGAGGTTTGACACGTTGTGTGTTCTGCATACCACTGTTGTAATGGATGGTGGAATATATTCGTGTTACTGTCACCTTCCTGTCAGCTTTGACCAGTCTGGCCCTTCTCCACTGATCTCACTCATTAACAAAGCATTTTTTCCTGCAGAACTGCTGCCCGCTAGATGTTTTTCGTTTTTCATACCATTCTCTGCAAGCTCTAGAGACTGTTCTGCATGAAAATCACAGGAGATCAGGAGTTTCTGAAGTACTCAAACCATCCTGGCTGGCACCAACAATCATTCCACAGTCAAAGTCACTTCCATCACAATTCTTCCACATTCTGGCATTTGGTCTGAACAACAACTGAACCTCTGGACCACTGCATGCTTTTATGTATTTAGTTGCAGCCACATGATTGGCTGATCAAATATTTGCATTAATAAGCTGGTTTACAGGTCCCACCTAATGAATTGCTCACACAGTGTATGAAAATGGGCAGACAGTTGGCATGATCCCATCAAGAACATAAGTATATTAATGTATTTGGAAATAAATAATAAATAGTATGTATACAGAGTGTGGGAAAAGGGAGAGGGGGTTCAAATATATCCTCAGTAGACCCAACAATAAAAAATGTAAGTATTACATTTTTTTGACATAATGCAAGTGTCTTGGATGACAAAAACATGTTACAGTTATGATATTTTCACAAGTTCTCGCATTGTAGGTTTCAGCATAATATATAGCTCTTGGGATTAAGAGAAGTGACTCATCTCCCCTACAGGGGACAAAAACAAATTGCGGGGTATAAGGCGGATATAAACACATACACACACACACTGTATGTAGATGTTGTCAGGAGGTGTGTGTGCACCTGTAGCATGGCTGTCACATGGAAAGACACCACAGTGTGAATATCACTCCATGACTAGCCATTTCTTAATGTTGTTCAGAAACCTGGATCTGTCCTAAAACTCTATAGTAGCTGTGTCCACACTACTGACATTACTGTACTTTGCATCGATTATAAATAAATTAAAGTAATTAAATAAAGTAATTAGCATTAATTGTGCTTTGCACTTTGTGATGTAATTATTGCATATATGGCTCATGATACAGGCTGCTTCTCTCTGCATAAGAACAGCCATCAAAGATGTAATGAAGGAAAAGATAACAAAAAGCAGAGAAGGAGAGGTACACGAGTCATGACAGTGGAATAATCTGGACAGCACCAGTCATGCTTGCTGAAATACCGGACGAGTGGGAATGAAAGGCATTCCGTGCCCTGGACACTGCATTCCGAGAACCCCCACCCCTCCCCTGACCGTCCGGGCAGAGGAGAAACAAGGTGAGAGGATGTGTGAGCCGCAGAGACCGGGGGCACACAGACGTACACTTACAGCCCAAGAATCTTCCGGAAGAACTTGCGATAATTAAATCAATTCTGAATATTACTGAAAAAGCTTTAATGTTGCTGCCAGATCCTGACTGCAAAAAGCAAAAAGCAATTTTGTAATCGATAAAATACACTGCAGCAAAGTAAAAGTTACTCTTGAAAAGAAGTTTCATCGAACAAACCAATTATTCACAGGGTTAGGCATCTACATTATTCTGCACAGATAATACAGATATAATCATAAATAATGAAATTGAATACCAATACATGCAGTTTCTGAAGTGCTGCTCCCACCTTGTGGAAAATATCAGTATTACAAGATTCAGCTTCAACTTAAGTTGAAATAGTTCTACTAAACTGCATATTATTTTAAATAAGTTGATTTGTGTCTGTGATATTTGGTTATATTTTGCGCAGTATTGTCACAAGCACATTTCCCCTAACCTGTTTGATTAATGCTGTGCAAAATCTCCTCGCACAGGAGATAAAATGTGACGAATACAATCAGTATATGAACAGTGTGACACAACTTTTTTCTTAAATAAGTGAAATATTTACTTGCCATCTCATTTTTGTGAATAATAGAATTGTGCTACATTGACAAGAACAAGAAGCTATAACAAATAAACAGTAATTAGTAATCAGAAGAAGACAGTAAATAGATGCATTTGTCTGTTTAAGCAGTTATTACCAAACTTCATGCAAAGCCCGAAGAAAATGGAAGGCCAGAGAGGGGAGGCAAGGGGGAAAAGGTTATATGAGTGGAGTAAGAGCACCAAATCGGATTCAGTCTGACAAAGGCAAGAAAGCGTGGCTGAAATATAATAGGGCAGTGGGCAACAGTGGAGATCCCACAGCAAAAAGTATCTACTTTGTGTGCAGCCATTGGGCTTTGTGTGTAGCTTGTGTTTTGTACATCTTACATTTTCATAAAACTAAAGTCTATTTTGCAAATATATGTTGAAATAGTGACTGTGACATTTCATATGACTTTGAAAAGTATTAATGCCAATCAACAAATGCCTAAACCCCAAGACTTAATGACAGAAATGTTTTTTTATTTTTTTATTCCCATAAACAAAATACTCTTGTACTGTATCCTATTCACCTCATATTTGAGAGCCAAAACACATTTTTGTTAATTTGTCAATTTTATTATTCTTTTTTTCTTTGAAGAGTGGAACTTTTAAAAATAAGAAATACATACAAACAGCTAGAAGCATCGGATTTTGAGTATATTATTATAGAAAGATGAGATGTTGCATGTTGATACCTCAATATACCTTGAGGGATGTGAATGACATACATTACCCTTGTGGCCAGACAACAAACAAACTCTATATGCGGGTGGCCTGTAGCGTAGTGGTTAAGGTAAATGACTGGGACACGTAAGGTTGGTGGTTCTAATCCCGATGTAGCCACAATGAGATCTGCACAGCCGTTGGGCCCTTGAGCAAGGCCCTTAACCCTGAATTGCTCCAGGGGAGGATTGTCTCCTGCTTAGTCTAATCAACTGTACGTCGCTCTGGATAAGAGCGTCTGCCAAAATGCCAATAATGTAATGTAATGTGATGTAATAATATGCAAACTATGCAAGCAATTATTTCTCTCTCTCTCTCTCTCTCTCTCTCTCTCTCTCATACACACAAACATATACACGCATGCAGAAAAAGACAAATTATTTACTTATACTTAGGGACAAAGTGCATTATGTCTACATTAATACAACACAGACGCACATACATTTAACAAGGCTAAGGGATATGCCCTTTGCAAAGCCAACACGAGACACCAGCCACACCCACAGTGCAGGGCTTGAGAATGGAATGAACAGCAGGATAGCCTGTTTATATCAGCGAGCATATTCAAGCCAAGATGTCAACACTCAGTGAGTGCCAGGGGACAGGGGCGGGAGAGAGAGAAGGGAATGGCGGATGGGACCGCTACAATATTAACGCTCAGAGCTGCGCTACTAGGCCAACTCCATGACCTTCTTTATCCAGTCCACGTAGACAGACACGCGGATGAAGATGTTCGGCTGCCCAGGGTGACCGCAGCGGCGCATGGGGATGATAACACCCTCCAGTACCCAGCAGTCGCTGTTCTGACAGGCCAGTGGTCCGCCATAATCCCTCTGAAAGATCGACATCACACATTACACACCATTCAGACACTACCTCACAGACAATAACATCACACTTACACTTCAGTTCAGTATTCACTGTGAGTTGCATTAGTCTGATGCTTTACCGCCCGGGTGAAAAAAAAACAAACAGCTCAAGCTATGTTTTGAAACAGCTGGTAGCTGGTATTTCAAGCTGGTAATTGCTGGATTTTACACCAGGGCATGTTCATGGCTCTTCAGCACAATGCAATGCATGGGGAAACAACAGAGAAGAAACTTTGTGATTCTAAAATAAAAACAGCCGTGTATCTATACAGTTTTAACACACTGCTCCTGTTTGTGAGTTCCAGATTCACATGCAGTTGACTGCCACACTTAAGGGGTGTAGCTCTTTTTTTTTAGCAGGTATCCACGGTTTAATTATTCCTTGCAGTACCTCGCAGGCTCCCACGCCACCCTGGAAGGAGTTGGTGCACATCTCATTGTCCTTCACGCGACCCCGGAAGTAATTGTTGCATTCGGAGTTCTCCATTACAGGCATTTGGGCCACGTTAAGCACAGCCTCATCTGCAGTTCCTGGAACAGTGAGAAATGAGATCTACAGTGTGAGAATGGAGAAAGGGTACAGCAACAACAACAGCCCTCTGGGAATCAAACCTAAATCTTTGGAGTTTAATGTAACAAAGTGCTGAGTAACTGCAAAGATGAGCAGGTCCTGTGGCTCAACAGAACCAGGGTTGGGGACCCTTGCTCATTTGTAGTTCAACTGACCTTTAGTCTCTCCCCAGCCTGCTATCTCACAGATGGTGTTTGCTGGAACGATGTAATGTTCTGGGGGCAGGCAGATCTGAGACACACGCTCGTTGATTTTTGCTTGCCTGGAGGAAAAGAATAAGGGTTGGTAAGGCCTAGAAGAGTATGGTAGGCATGGTATGGTAAATCACCAGGATCAAGAACAGGATATGATTGCAGATTTGAGGATTAGACCATTACAGTGCATGTGTGTGTGTGTGTGTGTGCGCGCGCACAAGCACATGCGTGTACGCATGCATGTGTGTGAGTTTGAGCATGTGTATGACTGGGAGATTGAATATGCATATGACTGTGGGAGTGTGGTACACATGTGAGACTGTAGGTGTGTATATTACAGTGTGTTTGGGCGTGCACCTGTATGCGTGTCTGTGAGCGCAAGTCTGAGTGCGTGTGACTGAGCGTGAAATATGACAGACAGTGAATCAGAATGCAATGCATGGAGGAGAAGAGGAAGACGAGGAGGAGAAAGATCACACACGTTTCCAGCTGCAGCATGACCAGGTGGGACTCTGACGGGCCGCAGACGATCTTGGTGAGCGGGATGCTCTGTCGCCCAGGATCCCCGGGCTGTGGGTTCTTGTACAGGGTGCCCATCATAGCTGTGTAGCCAGTCAGATCCACATAGCTGGGCACAAACACAAAGACACATCTACCCTTCAGCTCAGTTACTTCCACTGGAAATGCAAGCCATGCTCCATTCTCACCGCTTTAGCATTCGGGTAAAGCTTTGGTTTAGCATATCCATTCCTTACACATTCTGCACAGTATTCTCTTCCGAGCTACTCTTGTGCACTTCTGACCTTTAAAAATGACTTTGTTAGCTTTTTCACGCCAATGTGGAACCTGCTGTTTTGCCTTTTGAGTGTGCAGTTGTGTCGTCTGTATGCCAGGAGAGAGGCACAGCAGCCCAATCTGCAGATGCACTCACCCGTGAATCTCCCAATATCCCTCACAACTGCCATGAATTCTGTCTTTTTTATTATTATTTCTTCAAAACTGTATTTTGATGTGTCCTCTAGGAATTTCATGCCAAATGAAATGACCAACTGACCTCTGAGCAACACCAAATGTTGCTCAAAGTGCTGTTCAGTCTCAAAGAACCGGTCTCTTAAAAAGTGAAATCTAATGTTTTGTGCGACATACTTAATCTGAGAATTGGCCGTGAAGGTACCAAAAAGGACACTAAAGCCTACAGAACACATGCCTGCCCTGCCTCAGGCCTTATGCAGTAAAATGTTCATTGTTAAATCAACACTTACACAATACCTAAGGCTCGTACAGAACTCATATGTACACTGTTAACAATTGAATTAACACTGGACTAAATGTAGTATCTCACAGAATGCTCCTTACCAGGATGAGAAGCACTGCTTTGTGCTGATCACCCATTTTGAGTTGACCAGGGACCCACCGCAGAAATGATTTCCCCTGCTGTTGAAGTGAGAGAGACACGGCAGTGTAAAATCTGATATGATGTGAAATGACTGTATAGTATATCCATTAGCAGCAGGCATGCCCTGGGCCGCCCCGGAGGACTGACCGGTCTCTGAGACTGACGGTCCATGGCGAGTTTCCTGGGGTCCCTCCCACGATGCGCATCCTGAGGTTGCTCAGGCGAGCATCTCTCTTTCCACACTCGTTGAACTCCACTTTCTCTGCGTCCACATAACACAGTTAGTACTCATGCTTCATTTCACTCTCAGTGGAAATGTTCGACTGATGATGCTCAACTGCTTACATTATCAGTGTGTATGCTCTTGGCACGGCAAAGGGCAAAAGCCCAGCACCAAAAAAAAAAAGATTTAATGTGCAGCTTTGAATCAGCAGATATATTCGCACACTCACTTGTTGGCGAGATGATGGAGACAGATTCCCCAGCTGTTGAAGAAAGAGACTCTGATTACTGATCTCACAGCTTACATCATGACAAGGATGTGCTTTTACACATTTCAATTCACAAAAAGATTTTTCAAAGAAAGTGGGAAAAGAGAGATGGATGGATATAGAGACAGGACACTGAAGGTAAGGAAGCATCATGAGAGCACAATGGAGGCATCACTCACCACATTGTTTAATGGCACAGTAGTCAAACTCAGTCTTTGGGTCAGTGGTGTAGCACCAAGGTCCGTGCAGGTCAGCATCAGGGTTGCGACAGAAGTTATCCGTTAGGTTGGCGTTAGGGTAAGTTGTGGGGTTTATCCTGGTGGAAAAGGCACCAATGTGGGAATGCAGGTCAGTGTAGGCTACACTAGCTTCCTAAAATGTATTAAGGAATAACCAGCTTCTGCATGTTCACCTGTGCTTCACGTCAATGGTCTTCAGGATTCAGATAGTACATCCTGTCATGATTTCCATGATACGGTGCTATGTAAAATTGATCATGCAATGCAAATATACTGTTTCGGCACAATATCTGGACATTTGGAGTGTGCACATTCCATTTTGTGTATTGGACACATCCACGACCTGACATCAGAGATGTCACCCAACCTGTCATGGCTGAGCTGACCATGCTCAGGAGTCACGCTAAGCCGTGGACACTCCCTGTCTGCAGACTAGAAGGTAGAAACACATGCTTGTGCCTTGCCTTATTTACGTAATTGATGGGTTCTGGCTGTTCGTACACAAAGAGGCCACAGTTGTCACCTGCATTTGGGATGGTGAGGGTCACTAGCAGCACTTACTTGGTTTTGTGAGGGGTGTTCACACTCCATTTTTGGCAAATGATTCCCTTCCGAGTCTTGCGAACTATGCCACGATAGTTTTTACCATTTTCATGGTAACAGTCTGGCAGGAGAAAAGAGAGAGGCCACAAACATGTCAACTTGAAGGAATGTGAAAGGGTATGAACAAAGTAACATTTACTTTCAGGGCCGACTCCCTTATTCCGGCACTGTGGACATAATTGTACACGATCTGAAAACAAATTCAATTATTATCTTGATTTTCAACCATTTTCCCTAATTTGGATACCACAATGAATCCTCAAAATATTTGTTAAACAACAGTGTTTTAGTGGCCTGAAATTGGGCAGAGATGATCAGAGTGTACCGACTTATTGGGACAAGGGGGAGACACCAGGGGGCATTGTACCTTCTGCCTCAATGTCATCAGGGCATCGCTTTATCTGGAGACAGAGAGCGGTCCTCCTTTCTGGCAAGGAAGTGAAGCACCATGGTGCCTCTGAGCCATCAGGGTTGCGGCAGTAATTCTCCTCCAGACCCCTAGGGGGAGCATAATATTAAAGAGTGCCTTTATTGGTTTTTATATTCCCATGTGTCAACAGTGTCAGTGGAATAGCATTTCCATTAATAACTCATGTGCAACTGTTTCAGTTGTTTTGTGCATCTCATTCCTATTGAACATCAAAATCAGTTACCCTTAGTAACGTATTCATGTACACACCGTATGCATACTTACATTTGGAAAGCTTCCAAATTCCTGGAAGAATGCAAGTTCATATGAAAACATGAAGTAAATCGGTTGTATTTAGCCAGATTAAAGATTCCTTTCCAAATCCATGTTGAGTAAAATAAAACAAAGCTGACATGAGGTCTTTAGCGCAACATTAGAACGGAACAAACCAGAACACAGAAACCGGAATCACTCATGCTTCTGAGTGTGATTTTTGCTTGATGTGTGGACCTGAGGTAGGTGCTCTGGGTCACTGGTGTAGGTGCAAGTTGTTGAGCTTCAGGTAATAGTGACTAGTAACAAGTAACTTGATATCTTCATGGAATTTGGAAAAGTGTAAAGGGAAGGACTCTGGGAACACAGATAGGTAAAACATTTAACAAGGTCACCCTCTTTCGTCAGGATGGAGTTTTCTGGACATCACCTTATCAGCTCTGAGCAAACTTACGTCCTAGTTAATATTTAAAATCCTGGAGCAGGAAAACTGAATCTAGGAGAAATTGTCTCAATTAGAAGTATGTTCTAGTTACGTGGATGTTCGGACTAGTCAGTGTTCATTTGGTATTCTGTGTGAAGGTGTCCCTCTTCTACCCCTTTCCCACAAATCTTCATTGTCTTCCCACCATACCTCTCCTCCAAATAGCAATTAATCTATTTTTGCAATCACCCCTTCTTCCTTGATCCTAATTCTAACAGTCTTGTTCTGTAACTACCTCTCACCCAGGAAACTAACTTTCACCCAGGAAACAACCTCTCACCCAGGGAACTAACTCTCACCCAGGAAACTAACTCTCACCCAGGAAACTACCCCTCACCCAGGGAACTACCTCTCACCCAGGAAACTAACTCTCACCCAGGAAACCATCTCTCACCCAGGAAACTAACTCTCACCCAGGGAACTACCTCTCACCCAGGAAACCAACTCTCACCCAGGAAACCATCTCTCACCCAGGAAACTAACTCTCACCCAGGAAACTAACTCTCACCCAGGAAACCATCTCTCATCCAGGGACCTAACTCTCACCCAGGAAACTAACTCTCACCCAGGGTACTACCTCTCACCCAGGGAAAAAACTCTCACCCAGGAAACTAACTCTCACCCAGGGAAAACACTCTCACCCAGGAAACTAACACTCACCCAGGGAACTACCTCTCACCCATGGTGCTACCTCTCACCCTCTGACCTTCATCTCTGCCCTCTTCTATTCATAAGGCCCATGGGCCGTTCTCACCCCCTCTTGCCCCTCACCCCTGGATGCTGGCTCACTTGCACTCGTAGGTCTGTGGGAAGAAGGGGTGCTGATGAGGGGACTGTGCGTCCCAGCGCTGGCAGGGAACACCGGAGGTCGTCTCATTGATTTTACCACGGTAGTCCTCTCCACGACCGCGGAAACAGTGCGTGGTGTAGCTTGAGCGGGAACGCTTCTGTGGAACCTTTTCTGTGGGAGATCGAAGAAGGGAATCGAGAAAGAAACAGAAAGAGAGGTAAAATGTCATTACTGACGAAATCGCAGATCGCATCCTAACACTGTGGTCCGCTGGGAATTCACTAGAACGACAGCATAAAATCTCTATACTATTATTCAAAGTCTACAACACTCCTTCACTGCTACCTACTATCTACATACTGATTATCTTCGTCCATATGCAGGTGTTCACGTAAGTTTGTCTACTGGGATGATGGATTACCGCATTTTCTTATCTTGCAGTTTTGTCTCTCCACCTTGGGGTCCGTAGTGTAGCACCATGGCACAGGGGAGGCGTCAGGGTTCCGGCAGTAGTTATCATCTAAACTCTTGTCTGGGTATCTGTTCAACAAGCAAACATTCACTGCTCACTATATTACACGGATAGGAGATGAGAGGCGTCGCAAGAGCAGTGTGGAGGTGGAGAGAGAAAGAGCACAGCCTACTTCTCAGGCTGGTAGATGTGCTGTTGGGGGTGCTGCTGGTCCCAGCGCTGACACTCCAGACCTGTCTCTGTGTGGTCCACCTGGCCCCTATAGTCCTCTCCATTACATGTTATACAGACCTCTGGAGCACAGATGACAAGAGACAACCCATGTGTTATATGTTATGCACACACAACATACTATCTCCTTCACACATCTGTGAACTCTCTAATGCTATAAGTATGTGGATAGCTACACTCCCTTACACACCATACACAACTCCACACAAATGCATAAATGCAAAATCCCCTGAAGCTTACCGAAATATCCAAAATATCCTTTATTGCACACAAAATCTGCCTGGACAAATTGAAGACAGACACTAAAAAATGAATCTAAAAACCCAGAAAGCTTTTAAGAAGCACATCTATTAGGAATATGAAATAAATATGATGCTTTCCAGGGGGAGAATCCCAAAGAGGAAATAAGTATCCAGTTGGAATTGTATAGATAATGTTTCTTTTCATAAATGAAACACAGTTGCTGTGAACACTCAGGTAGCATCTTATCCTGGTTAATAAACGACCATCGAATGCGAATCCGGAGTACAACATACCATCCTCACAGCGAGGGATATTGCAGGTCTCAAAGCGTCGCTCAGGTTCTGTGGTGTAGCACCAGGGGCCAATGGCATCCCCATCTGGGTTACGGCAGTAGTTTAGTTCCAGACCGTTTGCTCCCGAAGGAGTCCATCTGCGGAGGGGAGACAGAGATGTAGATCACAAGACAGAGGGAAAGAATGTTTGAGAGAAAGAGAGAAGTGAAGGCCGAGGACATAAGGTGGAATGGGTAATTCTAGTGTTATATGATGGTTAAGACACTATCTGACCTTGCCATTGAACCAGAAATGCACCAAAGATGTTTCCCTTTAAAGGTGTACTGGAGTTCAAACGTGTGTGGCATTTTTGGTTTTTATTCACCTTCTTATAACAAACACTTATTTACATGGCAGCCATTATTTCATTATTAACCCATTATGTGCCCTATAGAAAACCCATAGAAAGGCCCAGGAATCTTGCAAAGGTTATGTGTCTTGAATGCTGTCACATGATCAAACACAACGCTGGCGTTGCATTCATCTGTTAAGGGAGATGTAAGGCACAGGTCTTATCTGTCTGTTAAGGGAGATGTAACGCACAGGTCGTATCTGTCTGTTAAGGGAAATTTTACATTACATTAATGGCCTTTGGCTGACACTCTTATCCAGAGCGACGCACACGACGTACGTACTACGCTACAGGCCGCCTTTTGTAACATACGGGTCACATCCGCCCATAAGGGGTTAACCCTTACCAGTAACATTTTAGGCATTTAGCAGACACTCTTAGCCACAGTGACTTACAGAGCTACCATACTCAACAGGACTGTCCCACCTGAAAATTGCAGGGCCAGTTCCCTAACCATTACACTATACTGCCAACCTATGTTCATGCTTGTGACTTTTCAGCAACTCTGTTTTTTCTTGATTAAAAGACATATACAGAACAATGCAGATTATCTGGATAGAATGGCAGCTCTCAGCCTTTTCCATCAGTGCAAACTGGCCATCTAGTTTACTTACAGCACAGACAGAGGTGAGTATTAAATTACCTCTGTGTTACTGTGGTAAAACTCAGGTAAACAAGGGAGGAAGGAAGAAGGGCACCACTGCTGATCACAGCAAATAGAGATAAATACAAGTAAGATATGGTCTGCACAGCAGACAGCGCTGTCTTGTTCTGGATAGATGACATCATTCAGATCATTCAGTTCTGGTCATACAATGCAACAAAGCTGTCTTCACATTCCTACAGCTGCCGGTGACACTCACCTGTGGTCATGTGGGAACTTGGACCACCACTGCTGACAGGTGAAACCGCTCTGTGTCTGGAATACCTTCCCTCGATACGTCTTGCCATCTCCCACAATGCACCCGCGTACGTAGTCTGCACACCACAATAAAACTCATTCAGCCTCTCACTTTCAGCTGCTGAAATCTGCAACAAAAGGCAGCTACAAGTACCTTCTGCAGTTACCTTCTACCTTCTGCCCTCTGTGTTCTACAAATCCTATTTACACCTTGCATGGTATACCAGACATTAAGGTCAATTGATGTTTACATAGAACTGAAAATAAACCAGCAGTTATCCTAGTATTACCTTATGCAGCTGTAGCATACTCCAGACTGAGAGCACTGATGAATAAGATGATATCGACGCAGATTCAAAACATTGGCAATATTTACAACCCTAGGCAAATTTTCACAGGAAAAAAGTTTACTTAAAACAACCACTGATTACAGTGATCCTTCCCATGAGACAGGAGGTATCTGGGCTTAGACAGACGCACACCTTTTTTCTCATACAGATCACAGTTGACGTTCCTCTTGACATCAGCAGTGTTCTCATCCCTCACCCATGGCAGCTGCTTGCATGTGACGGATGGGCGAGTCTCGTAGTTAAACGCTCTGTCAAAACCAGAGACGTTTATTGCACCATGCAGAAGACTGGGTGCCTGCATAATGGACTCAGGGTGACAGCTTCGCTCTCAGTTAGATGAGTGGGGGTGAGTTATGAGACAAAGTTGGCGCATAACACATTGCGTATTGTCGACTTTATATGCTGCCGAGCTCATCATTCATAATTAGACAAAACTTAAAACTGCAGCATTATGATTGTAACACATCAGATTTTTTGATGGCGCTTTCTTTTGGAAGGAATTCATGACTTTTTGCTATAGTTGAGCCCATTAAATCCATGGCATTCTTGTGTGCTCATGTCATTAGCATTAGTATGGGAGAAATACATTTCAGTTCTTTATGGAACATATTTCCCACGTGTACCCTGGAAGTACAATTTGGGTTCTAATAAGTACCTTTTACAGGCAGAAAAGGTACAAACTAATTATGCATTGCTGGCTAGTGGTACAGTTTTATGTACCTGTAGGGTAACACCACAGTGCTAAGCATTGTTGTGTGAGACTATGTGTATCCGCGGGTGTGTACCTGCAGTCCAGGCTCTGTGAACAGCGTCTGGCGCATTCTTCCAGAGTTAGCCCTGGCAGCAGCTTCATGCGGTCCTTGTGCCATTCATTGGGCACAAGCTCCCGACCCTCAGAGCGCTGAAAATTATTCAGGGGGCTCCTCTGTCCTGCCAAAAACATACACACACACACACACACACTGACTGACAGGACAGGCACAGCATAGGCAAAGCCACTGCAGGCACCATTGTTTATTTATTTGGGTGCCATTCCTCCTCTGTGCTTATACATATAATTATGGCCATGATATTTTCCTCAACAAATTACGTAGTAAGCATTTAACATGTAGTTCATGTAGTTCAATATATCTTCAAGGTATCCCTGCAGTCACTGTAAGTGCAGTATTTAGTGGTAAGCAGTAAAAGGAAAGTGAACATTCATACAAATAATCCAAAGATGTCTTTAAAAAGGCTGTTTCCTTTCTTCTAACTCAGCACTACAAGGCTTTATTCAGTTAATTGTGGCCTTGATTGAAGGCCTACGTTAGTTAATTTCCTGTAACATTTACTGTATTGCGGGCCTAGAACAAACATTAGCATCAATATCTGGGATAAGTTTGGACATTGCTGTGATAAGTGATCAATTAATTAAGATGATTAAGGTATGACATTGATTGCTTTGTAAGGTCCTGTATCAATTCCAATTAGTGTAAGAGGATGGAACTACAGGTTAACCCTCCTATTATGTTTGGGGTCAATTTGACCCCATTCAGTGTTTGACATCTATTAAAAAACAGTTAACCTTTTTTTCATCTTGATACTGCATTGTTTTTGAAATTATCTATTTTGGTGGGATTAAATAGTAAACATGCTTTGTTTTCCGATGTCCTGTACCAAACTTTTCATGTGTTATATTGGCTTATTTTGACCCTCTGTAACTGTATAACATATACAACCCTTTTTTCATTTTTTAAAATATATTTCTTTGTGGAGGATTCTGGAGGCACTTTCCCATACAGGTGCCAAACCTTCACTTCCTGTACCTCAGGCTCTAAAATGAGATGTTTCTCACAGATTTTTTATATTTATGGATAAAAGGCTAGTTATTTTTTAATTTAGAGTAATTTTGCATTTATTTAAACTGTCGGGGTCAATAAAAGCACAAACATAAAAGCAGTTATAAACTCTTAACATAATAGGAGGGTTAAATAAAGAAGCCACGGAAACTCAAGACCCTGTAAGGAAAACATGACCATGGACCTTGCTCTATGGGCACAGCTACACTCGCATGAATCCAGAGACCTGACCACTCCTGTCACACACCGACTATCTTTTTTTCCAGCTTTACGCCAGCACAGTTGTTTACCCCATTCTCAGCAAAGAGACCCCCAAGTACAGCCTCCCTCCTCTGCTGTTGAGGCCCGTGAACAATGTAGAGACTTATTCTGCTCGTGGTAACGGTTCTTTAATATTGTAGATCAATCTAAGCATCAACGATGATAAACACAAAAGCACCATGGCGTCTGGCTATTTGGGCCCAGTGGAGAAGATGGGTGGAGGTGACACAATGTTCGACAACTTGTTTTATCCTGACATTAAATCTCGCAGCAGGAGGGATGCTTAATAAAAGCAGAATAGCCGCAGAATGCAGTGGGAGGAAATGAATAAGATGGAAAAGATTGTAGAAATCCACCCACTCAAAATTCTTCACACAAACCAGACACATTGCGCATTGCTTTTCATTCAAAGAGAAGAGATGCCACAGTAAAACTCTGCATCCACCACCGTTCAGGCCAAAATAGTTCATACCGACATACACAACAATCACATATTGTCCATATTTTGCTATTTGGGCATGTAACGGTCTAAATTTGTTTTCTGCACAAGCACACCTAGTTACATCATGCAGGCACGAACTTTGTACCTGTACTCACACAGGTGACCAAAAAAGGACAAATCAATATGATTGTTTTTAACAGTAATCATGATCCAAATCTCAAACAATGGAACACAAGCGAAATAAGAACTTCCATGAACGTGTTTCTGCCATATTTGCCAAAGCGCATTCGAATACCAACATCGGTAATACCAATTGTCTGGAAACCCCCGAATTAATTAATAATATCATTAATTAACATTCTGATCATTTACACACGTCAAAGTTTTACATAATCAGTCGGAATAACGTTGTGTTACAAATTAACAACTCAACCATAACACGCTCGAAGTGGTATTAAACCTATATTTTTAAAGGATATAGGCGCACGTAAAATCTGAAGAAACAAAGCACGGTCTTCTGGCGAAACGATTTTACACAAATAAAACTGCAATAATTAGCAGTTTAGTAATTTAAAAGATAACCCCTCACTTTAATAATAAAAGTTTAGATTATGCAGCCTACTTGGTCGGCTAATACTGTAGATTGGCTACATTTGATAGAGGTCTCATAAAACATACATTTCAACAAACATAAAAAACAAGTTAACGGAACCATCCGTTATATTCCCCTACCTGTAGCCAGTGTTCCGTATAAAGCCAGTACAACGCAGAGTAAAAATGATTTAATCATGAACTTATTTGTTTTATCCATGCTCAAACCCCACTCCAGAGCTAAGAGAATATGTAGGAAAGAAAGGAAAAGGACTTTGATTCCGTTACCCGGCTTTGTGATGCCAGATGTTGCGTCCTGCTGTTGTTTATAGTCTAGTCAAAGGACTGCCCAAGAGATCGCATCTGTGATTGCCCAATTTGTACACATTGACCCTTTACATGTCAAACTTCAGATTCTGCCAAACCTTTCATTGCGAACTAACGGCGATTGTTTGTTTGGAGAAATATCCCAATAAAACTCAGAGGACCCTAAAACAATATCTCACCTACATAGAATCGCTCGTTCGCACGCACGCTCGCCCCATTTAACACACATGGAACAGCAATGCGTTCTGTCGTTCCTTTAAATAACTTACTTATACAACCACTAGGAGTCAGTGAAAGAATGGGAAGAACACTTCCGGGAAAAAGAGAAACTTACTTTTCAAAGCCAGAGAGCTTGTGACTGTGGGCTGTTTGGATTTTTTTACTCTTCTTTTTAAGGTAAATAAAACTTTGGTTGAAGTGTGATAACGCAGTGGGCTGTTATTGATTGTTCAGCGAGCCATCCGTGGTGATATTGACAAAAGCAAAGCTTTGCTTGGACCTTGTCTGTATTTCATGGATGTGCTTCTTGATCCACTTGCAGTTCGAGACGTTCTATCAGGCATATTTCTTAGGCAGTCGCGTGTTTATTAATGTAAGGTTATGCCTACGTTTAACGGAACGTCTAGCAGATATTTCTAATTAAGTTCGATTCAAACAGCTGAATTTTTGTTTTTAAAAACAAAACTGTATGTTTCGCTGCAATCGATTGAAGTAAGATCATGTGACGGGTGTTTTTCAAAAAGGCTACGTTGTTGATGTATTTAATCGGATCTTTTAATACGAATGCTACACAAAACGGAATGACCTAGGCTACTGAATTTGAAATATGGAATAGACTACGGAAACTAAATATGACTTTGGCAGCAAGCTATATGCAGTTGTTTCATGCAAAGTTCTTTAGTTTTACCGAAATGCAAATATTTTTCCAGGGCAATATGACTGCGGTGAAACTGTCGAAAGGGCATATCTCGCTGGATTCCGGTGGTGCACCACTATTTTATAGACAAGCTGAGCCCACCGACGGAAAAGCAAAACTGTCAGTCCTGCTGCTGCACGGAATCCGGTTCTCATCCGAGAATTGGCTCACCATTGGCACTCTGGAGATACTTGCCAATGCCGGCTGCCGTGTCGTCGGTATTGACCTCCCAGGTAAACAGTAGGGTAAATTGCATTACAGCTTAACGATTCAGCAAAAATAAGCCATATTCATTTATTTGTACAAATATTGGCAGTTGAGCGATAATGCCAATGCTTATTCAGTGTGCAGATTTCGTTATTTTCACGTAAACCGGATGGGCTGACAGTGGACTTAGACAAGTGGATTAGCACATCCATATCAAATACAGCTCTGTTGCTTGCAAAGCACATGCGCTGAACTGGTGTGTACAAGCAGTTGTTAAAGGTACAATAGGTAATATTTTTGTGTTAAAACATTGTCACAAGACCATATCCCTTCCTATAATTGAAAAATAGTTTCAAAATATCCTGTTGACGGGCCGGCACTCTGTACCAAAAGATCTATGACTGTACAATAATTCAAGCTCATTGGTTGAAAATTGGTTCTAACTGCCACAGCCAATGGCGTTTCAACTTCAGCGCGTTCGCAGAGAAGGGGTGGGATAAACAGTGTTGTGGTTTGAGCGTATTTGTTGCTGCAATTCCTCTCTTGACCGTTAGAAGTCCGAAATGACCTATTGTACCTTTGACTGTCCTTTGCTCATACTGCTGCTGGAGTGTGCAGGATGAAATTGAGTGTATTTTTGGTAATTCCATGGAAATTCAACCAGAGGTGTGAGAGTTAACTACTCCAAAATTGCTCAAAATTAATGTAAATGTTCTTTATATATTCAATAAAGAACATCCAAAACATTAGCATCATTGGATTTGGGTTGGGCCAGAAAATGACCAAAAAGTGTTCGATGTTCAACCAAGTAGATAGCAAGGAATGAAACATTATGTTTTCCAAAAGGTATAATTGGCCTACTTATATACAAAAAATTAGCATGTTTTGATCAGTTCAAACAGGAGCTCAATTTACAGGAATATTTATATATACTGTACGTAACATCAAAAATGTGGCTAAATTATGGTCTTCGTTATAAAATGATGATCAAAACATATTTTGCATTTGTGTATTTAGTTTAGCTTTTTCACAGTAAAATAATAATTACAAAATTAATAATATAAACAGTATTAGCAGTATTATGGAAATTGTGTGAGACTACATGTTTTCACAGTTTTCCTCTGCTTTAATGCCCACGATACGGTGCTCCAAAATTGGCACAAACCACAATTTCCACTCAACTGACTTTTTGGGTATGATCCACCCATTATTTAAGAGCCAAGATCTCTAGAACAACAAATCCAAGCTAATATTTTGGATATTCTTTATTGAATATATAAATAACATTGGCAAAGTTTGAACAAAATTGCAGCGGTTAACTCCCACACCTGGTTGATTTTTCATGGAATGACCCTTTTGCAAAAACAGTTTTCCACTCATCCTTTTTCTTCCTCCCAAGGGCTGGGCAATTCCAAGGCAGCCGTGGCCCCTGCTGCTGTTGGGGAATTGGCCCCAGGGGACTTCTTGAAGCAGGTGTTGGAGGCACTCCAGCTGGGCCCAGCTGTAGTGGTCAGCCCCTCACTGAGTGGCATGTACTCTCTGCCCTTCCTCTTTCAGAACAGCTCTCTGGTCAGGGCCTACATCCCTGTGGCGCCCATATGCACTGAGAAGTTCACTCCAGAGCAATACAGCAGTATTCAGGTGAGGTCATCTTCATACCATTAAAGAACATCTGGTGTTTACATGAGACATTAAATGTCCCATATTGTGGAAAATGACATTTCCCTTGCTATGTGGATTGTAAAGGAGTTGAAGGTGCAAACAAAACAAAAAACACTGTAATAGTATTAAAACACACAGTTCCAAAATAAATCCACAAACAAGTCCACGATTCATATGAAGAAAATGTGCATTTAAATGAGCAGTTTGCACTTTGTTCAGATGTGACATCACAATGATGCACTCATTTGCTTCAGCACGCCTCTCCTTATAGCCAGAACAAATCCAAGCAGCACTCCACACAAACACCATTCAGTTCATGGGACCTAGCCAGCCAATCAGAACACAGGTTTATTGATATCACTGAGCCTTAAAGACAGCCACTAGAACTGTTCTTGGTAAAGGTCATGAGAGGTGCTGGAGAATGTAAAACTGGAAAC
This sequence comes from Conger conger, assembly GCF_963514075.1. Lineage (NCBI taxonomy): Eukaryota > Metazoa > Chordata > Actinopteri > Anguilliformes > Congridae > Conger > Conger conger. The sequence continues at coordinate 34,000,419 of NC_083769.1, read as the reverse complement.
AGATTGTTTTTGGTACTTAAAACCACAGAAATGTCTTATGGATATCACAATCTATAATAAAACACTGGAAAGGCGTTTCAGTTTTTAAAGGAATGTGTAACCTTTAAAACACTGGGCCAAGGTGGTTAGACATAATATTTATATTTTAAAAAATGAATTGAATTGTACATGGTACATACATCTATAACCTTTATCTCTAATTCATTTTCAAATACTAACTTAACCTCTAAAATGTATTGCAGATATTTCCAGTTAGATATTTAAATGCTTAGTATTTTTGAAAAATACTCAGATCACCAATATGCTGGCCATAAAGTGTAGGTGTCAAGTAGTGTGATATGAATATTTGGTACGATAACTCAATTTGTGTATGCCCTGTAATCGATCTCTTAATTCATACAGTACCGAGCAACAAGTGTCCAGGTTTTATTGGGACAGGCTGCTGAGATTGTCTGAGCTGTATCCACTCTGTTCCAGACCCCTACATTGATTGTCTATGGAGACCAGGACACACAATTGGGAGAGGTGTCATTGAACAACCTGAAGAATCTGGCCAATAACAAAGTAGTGGTGATGAAAGGGGCTGGCCACCCCTGTTACCTTGACAACCCTGCAGAGTGGCACAAGGCAGTGCTTGAGTTCTTGCAGACCTTGTGATGATGCTAAGACAATCAACAGGATACTAGATTCATAAAATTTATGAGCTATCACTTTGATTATTTTAACCTGAAATTTCAGCTTATGCATCATATAATTGTAATAATACAAGCATTTGTGAATATTTAAAAGCGGTGACATTTGGTTGCTTCTCACATTTCTACTTCATAGCATCACTTTTCTAAAAATAGCTATATATCAGTGTCCTTGAGGAAATTAGCGAATAACAAGTACAAAATATTTTGTATGATTATTTACATTTGCTTTTGTGTATTATGATTTATGATGCTATGGGGCTTTGGGTGGTTCTTATATTAAGTGCATTTGTCGATTTGTATTACACACTAACATGTACACACTGTGTTCTAAACAGGACTGTATTGGTTAATCTGAATAATATTGATTATTACAACTGATGGATTCATTTTCAATGATTCTAATGAATTACACAGTAAGCAAGAAGAAGAAATCTCAGGCATGTTTGCCCATTGGCATAGTTTTTATTCAGCATTAAAGACTATTTTGTGTTTGTTTGCTTTGCCGTGTATGAAAAGGTCCTCCTCTGACTCTGCTCTGTGTGAGATGAGCTGTAGTCTGCAGTGTGACATGAAGTAGCTGGTGGCACCACGCCTCAGAGAAGCGTGAATGTCTACACTTTCCTGAATGGGCAGTGGAGTTTGTGCTTGTACTCGGCTTTGGTTGTGGAAATCGGAGAGAGAATTGTATTTGCTCGGCCCCACATTGGGTGCCAAAATGATATAATAAATAAGTATAATGAATCTTGTTGACCCTTTCTGCTGGCTTCAATCTATGATTTGAGCCCTTCAGGATACTGCAATCAGGAATATAGGAGCAGCTGACGTGTTCTATAATAACTAGGTAAAATCATTTTGTGATATTACAGAATTTACTATACATTTCTAGACTTCACACTTAATAATGCCTGCAAGTCTGCTGATAACATAGCACAGGTGAATAAAAACAGCCAAACACTGAACTGAAGTGAAAAATATGAACATTATTTAATAACTGATTCTCTGTAATAAACAATTTGAAAATATTTTACAAGGAGTCACAGACACAATATTTTACAAATTTTGCCTTTTCATATTTTTTCCCCATTTCATCTGTACAAAAGAATGGAGCGACATGGAACAAAGCTTCTCAGACAAAAGGAGCTGAATCTTCCTCGCAAACATCACCACCAGCAGCAAAATAAAAGTAAAAACAAAAAGAAACTGTATATTTGCCTGATTTCCTCAAACTCAGGGTTATTAGTTCTTCGTTTTTTTTATTTTACTTAAGAGTTCAATTCTTTTTCATTGTATTTAACTTTTTTTTTTTTTTACACATTTGTCAAACATCGTCACATAGCACCAGACTACAGACTACAGAATCACATACACACTTGTCTTGGTCACAGGCTTTCCCATATAAGACGCACCTACACAGATATGGTGACGGAAAAAACAGCGGGCGGGGGAGAATCCACACCCCACTAACCCCTTCATTTGGGCTGCAAATTTTTTTCTTCTTTTTCTGGCAAAAGTACATTTCTCAACCCACAGAAAACACACCTGTGTCCTGCAGCCCATGCAGAGGCACAGCCACACTGTGGCCCCCTGCCAACAGGGGGAGCCACTGAGGACACCTGGACAGCATGCCTAAAGTCAAATGCTGCTGCTTCAAGGGTACCGCAGCACTCCTTTAAACAGCTCATTGGGTGAGGAGGGCTAGGCTCAGCCGGGTCATGTCTGGGGTCCTCAGCTGGCTTTTGTGGCACTGTTAGGACCACCCAGCTGTAACTGACACTGGCCCTGTCTGTTGAGCAGGGGTAAGAAGTTAAGCCTTTAAAACACACCAAAAAGAAAGCACAAAAAATCAAGCTCATCACATGTACCAACAGTACTGCAAGGAATCAATGTAATGCACAATGGAGCAACCTTTGAAGGCAAGGGATGGTAGAGTTGGTTTTGCTTGTTTTTTTAAATGTTTTATAAGAACTGCAAAACAAAGTTGAAATTTGAAAGCCGATATAACTTTGGCGGAAAGGTATAGCTGAGCAAATATGCCACAGATTTTTCATTTGGATGTTGCGATACTGCAAAAGGTATGATTAGAACATACCTCTGGGGGGCCATTATAAGGGAACAGAAAGGTAGAATAGTGGTCATTATCTTGAAATGTACATGCTGACTAAAATTGCAGTGCAAACATGAACAAGTGATGACATCAACACAAGTAATGTTTCTGAAATGCCAATTACAGGATCCATTACCTCCCATTGGGTTCCACCAAACTATTGCAGAGCAATCCACTACTATATAAAGAATATATAGTATATATATATATATACTATAAATATATAGTATACAAACAAACAAAAGTATATAAACAAAAATATATATATATATATTATAAAGAAAATACAGAAATAACCAAAATATTAATATGAAGTGGTACATTTTACTGAAAATGTAATGATAACACTCAAAACGATGATGTGAAATCAATATTCATGTTTGCAATGGATAGACATTTCTTGTTCATTCTCTTGTGCCTGCAGTCCAGGTATAAAATGATGTACAAAGGAACATGCATTTCCCATTACATGAGATTCTGTTTGGAGGACAGCATGAAAATGCCCTAACACTTAGGGTTAAATGCACAGCAGAGGCATATCCAAATAAATACTGTCATGTAAGAACTACTAATGGAAGCAAAGAAAGGCAGCTAGAGCTATTCATACTCCAAATGTTGTTCAAAGAATGGAGATGGAGTTGCTTTTCTTCAATTTAAAAAAGAAAAAAGAAAAAAGAAAAATGCATTTCTAACAGCATTCTTAGTACCATTCCCTCAATATTAACATACCATTTTCTGTCAAATAGCCATACTGTCCCCGCCCACTGCCATTACACACACAGGAAATGAGTAATCAGTTGTATGTCCAGGTAGAGTGGGCTCTCATCCTTGCCCAGCTTGCAGATTGTCAGTCCTTATTTCTCCGGCACTGACACACTTATCCAATCAGATTGTCAGAAACTACCCACTATTCCCACATCTGTCCATTCAGACCTGCTCTCTCCGGGGTTTGGATATGTATGCTAATGGAAACCTGTAATATTCCCAGGCTTATCTCGTCTACTTAAGAAGGACCTATGCTCCGAACAATGTGCACAATGAATAATTCCTTTAATTAACACGCCCTTTACAGATCTGAATCTTGAATATGTACCTTGAGTGAGTACCAGTTCACTAAGAGTTATCAATTTATTCTGCTTGTATGTCACAAAAAACTTTGTTTAAAAACAAAAATAAATAAAATACTGACTATCTTATTTTAATCATGGCTGTAGTAACATTTACACAATATCAGAATGGTGCGGATTGCAGTATTCAAGGTTCCATTGAGAGGCATAGAGCGCAGTGAATATAGGGCTGAGACAACAGTTACGATCTTCAGTAAAATCTTCAGCGAAGAGCAGGAATTGTGGACGACACTAAGAAATTAATAGTACACAGTTCGCCAGGGAAGAGTGGGGGTGAAAAAACGTTAGAAATCAACCATTTCTGTTCCAAGAGGAGAGAGTGAATGTTAAGCATGTGTGTATGTGTGTTTGGCAGTTTGATTGCATATGTGCAGTTATGTTGGGGGGCAGGGGGATTGATCATTATGAAATATTAGCTAGAATTAAATGACAAGGATAATAAAATACACATTTCACAGAACAAATACATTTCACATACATTTTAAAGTGTAGCTTAAGATGTAATTCTAAAATATATAAAAATTGGCTCCTTCATATATTCCGTGATGCATTTCAAATGTATGTGAAATTTATGGTAAATATATTAATGTTTTGAATGTATTTCACAATACATTTAAAAAGTATTTGCATTGAATTTTGAAATATTTGGAATACTATTTATAGATATGTTTGATAAGTACATTGAAAATATATTCATCATATATTTGGCATGCATTAGAAAAACATTTTTAAATATATGTGAAATGTATTTTTTTTCTGCATGAGAGCCTAAACACATGTACACAGATCACCAGATTTATGAGTGTCTGTTCAGTGACCATATTTTCGTTAAAAAAGAGAACAGGGTGGTTGGGCATTAAGGATATAATATTATTAATACAGGATATATTTATATAAGGTCTATGAAGCAAGCGAACCTAAGTCCTGAATTAGGAATTTCTAAATCTCGCAGGGACAGATATTTTTGGTCCCAAAATGAGACCATGTCTGGGAAAAAGAGGACGTTTCTCAGCATAGTGTCTGCCAAACAGATATGGAAAACAGTAAAACAACATTGTGATTTCAACTGATTGAAGTTCAAGACAGCACTTCAGCCTTTCCCCAAACTCTTTAATGTTGTAATTTGTTGTTCTCATGTACATATGATAACAACCAAACAGAATCTTTGCTTTTTAGCAATGAAACACCAGAAATGTTGCTATACTGTGGTTAAAAATATGTTCTGATTCTGATCTATTTCTGATTCCTATTGCACACAACCATGGCAGTTAAAGGATAAGTTTTTATCAATTATTTCTGCACATAAATCAATCAAGAATCCAGACACACTGACCAATTTGACCACTTTGACAATGCAAAGCCACTGTGAAGTGCGTAAACTCCACCGAATATACTGAAGCGGCTAGAAGCTGAGACAATGCCACCAACCTCTTTAAAAATCAATATACACACCAATAAAACAGTTCAAACATTCTTTCAACAACTCTGTAAAAACTACCAATGGGGTGTGACACAACTCCTCTTTCCACCTTTTTCATCAAATGACAAAAAAGTTTATGTTAAAAAAGTTGCGAAACCACACACATGTTCAATTTTTCCACATTTGACAACACATTTGACCGTGGACAGCGTTTGTCCTGCAAAAAATAGGAATGCCTACACTACCACTGCCATCACTCCCCAGATTACAGTTACATTACACTATCAGTTTTGCACTCACATACATTCCTTTGTAGTAAACAGCTAATTCTGTATCTATGGTCATGTTCCAAACTGCTTCCTGACGCCTGTGTTACCCTCTCCCCTCAGCAGTATTGATCAGTGTGGTCAAGATGGTTCTGGCAGTTTAAGCAACCAACATATTCAAGACTTTCCCATTGCCGTTGTGACAGTGTTTTTTTTTCTTCTTCTTTTTTTTGTTAGGCAGGGAGTTCCAGACCTGCACTGTACTATCAAGGCCATAGAATACAGAAAGACAACAAGATGGAGCTGGGTGTTTGTCATTTACGTGCCACAGGGCAACAGTTCTTCTTACTGGAAATGTGTGTTTACAGTCTGGGCGGATACTGAGGAAACAATGGGCTTACATTGGGCCCCCCACAAGTGCATCAGTACAACAGTCAGAAAAGCTACTGCAACACCAGTGCTGTCCAACAGGATGTGTGCCCCAAGGCACTACACGGAGGGACTGGGACAGGCCAGACAATCATTCAAATACTATACATCAATAAAGCCTCTTCATTTTTAAAAACAATTACATAATGATAAAACTCAACTCTTACTTTCAATTCCAGATTATAGACTTCACTGATGGGCTACATCATTGGGAATGCACAGCCTAGAAAGGATTTTCAGTTCTGCAATAAAAGGTCTGCACAGCTTATCTTCAGTTTATAGTCTTCTACAGGCTAAAGCAAGCTGCATTCAGCCCCCAAAAAGCTATAACAAATGCATGAGTGGCTGCTATATGCTAGACAGTCAATAAATATTTATCTGTTTTTAAAAATAACAAAGGACAAATTGCACACAAAAATGTGTTGGCACCTTGGTCTTCGGTGACAGAAAGAACTACTTAACCTCTCAGGCGATTGGTTAGAGGGAACATTCAAGGTTGGAGAGCACTGGGCTATTACATCATAAAGACACAGATCTGCAAAGAGCATGATGGCCTCCTTGGAATACATGGGATAAAACTACAGACAACCCACACTGATGATATCATTACTCTGAGACACTCAGTCTCTACTGAAAGGAGTGAGATTGTATTTTCATAATTATTCTATTCATTTCGATTGTTTAAACTTATTTTATTTTCTCCTTTTCCTCTTTCTATTTGGCTATAAAAAATAAGACCACATGAAAAGTCTATCTCATTTTGGCAAGAAGTAGATATAGTGCATAAATAAATTAATGATTTAAATCAGTCAAATATGACAATTTCCCTTTCAAATTATACCCTAACAAATGGAAGTGAATCTTGTATGCTTGATATTTCAGGTAATAACTGCTTTTTCTGTGTTTTTTTGTTACTTTTCTTTTCCAGTAGCTATATGTGGCTGAATGGTACAGCGACCACTATCTGAGACAAATGGGACGAGGCCCAGTAAAATTCTAAGAAGGTCCATGAGGAATGAGAGCGATCGATGTCCACCGCTGCCCTCTTCTCCTGCCTGAGCAGTCGCGAGGCGATGAGAAATGTGTCTGTACTGGCAGGAGGTGTACGAGAGCAACACCCGCCATCTTTTCATTTCTTCTTCTGATGCGCTTTCTTCTGGTTGCGGCGGTTGGAGTTTTTTTTTTTTTTTTTTTTTTTTTCTGTGGAAGGAACACAGAGCTCCTCCCCTGGATGAAGGTGACTGGCTGCACAACAAAGCCCAACAACCGTCGCTAAGCAACCGCCCGTGAAGCTATGTCACCGGGCATGGGGGGGGGGGGAGGGGGGACGACGACAGTAGCCAGGGCTTCCAAAACAGGGCTTCAGGAAGTCCCCTCATCAGCAATGACTGAAGGAGGGAGGGGGAAAGGAAGGGGAGTGAAGGAGCATGGAGAGGAGGAGGAGCAGGTAGAATATGATTGGATTAAAGCGGTGAGGGGAAGGGCAGGATGTAGGAGGAGCCAGTCAGGTATAAGAGAAGCAGCTGGACACACAGCAGGACCTTTAGCGAGGGTCGGAATGAGTAGCCCCGCCCACAGTCCGAGGTGTTCTCCTGCAGAGGAAGAAGATGCCTGTTTTATTTCCATGGCAAATGTCTTCTTCATAGCAATCAATTTACATCTCAATTTACATCTGAAACCTATGGTTCAATCCAGTCTCATTGTCAGGATGCAAACTACTATAGTTTTAATTACTGTATTTACAGTAACAGTTACAATAATAAATGACACATTAAAAACATTCATTCCAATTAAACGCAACGCATATATGAATTAGCTTGCCACCGATTCCTATTTTAACTATTTGCACCTAGTCGGCTGTTCTTAACATGGGAGGTGCTATCCCTGGTTTATACTCAGACTTACCGAGTCCTGCGTTGCACCAGTGAGCCAAAACATTATGACCACCTGCCTAATGCTGTTGGTCCTCTTCTGTGCTGCCTAAACAGCTCTGACCCACTGAGGCATGGACTCTACAAGACCTCTGTAGGTGCCCTTTGGTATCTAGCGCCAAGACATTAGCAGCAGATCCTTTAAGTCCTGTAAGTTGCAAGGTGGAGCCGCTGTGGATCGGACTTGTTGTTCCAGCACATCCCACAGATGCTCGATCGGATTTAGATCTGGTGAATGTAGTGGCCCGGGCAACACCCTGAACTTTTCGTCATGTTCTTCAAACCATTCCCCAACAATTTCTGCAGTGTGGTAGGGCGCATTATCCAGCTGAAAAAGCCCACTGCCATCAAGTAATACCATCGGCATGAAGCGGTGTACCTGGTCCGCAATGTTTAGGTAGGTGGCAAATTTACGCTGTCTTCTTCCCAGAGTGCATCCTGGTGCCATTTCTTCCCCGGGTAAACGGTGATCACATACCCGGCTGTCCAAGTGATGTACTGCATTTCTCCCGTAACCACTATCAAAATTGTCTGTGACTTGTGCCACAGTAGAACCAACTGTTTGCTTACCGTCTAATATATCCCAGACCTTGACATGAGCTTGATATGAGATAATCAATGTTATTTGCTTCATCTGTCAGTGGTCATAATGCTTTGGCTCATGGCTGTATAAACACTCTGCTCTGGCTGTCTTACCGCAAGATTGTAGTCAAAGCAGGTAGATGGGCCTTTCCGGTACCGTGCTACAGGCATCTCCAAACATGGGACTTCCGCCTTGACTGGAAAACAAGGCTAAGGAAATGCACAATCCATGAGGGGTAAAATTCCATCAGGAAAAAAGGCCCCCCATTTGCAAAATCTATATGACTCACATCAATTTGTTGAAATTTTCTACCAGCAACAAAACCAAATACTCTGCTAACAAAGACATCAAACAGAACAACAGCAAAAGCACACAATTGAATGCTTTTATGTGGGTTTCCCAGTGACATTAAACAAAATAGCCCCCAAAACAACTCTTACTAACATCAAAGACAAAAGCTATGTTGTAGGGACCGATTACTCTATTCTGTTGATTAGAATTGACTGATTTTCTGCAGTAAACAGTAAACAAAGCTCAAGACTCAGAAAAAAACAAACAAACATAAGTGCAGATTCCAACCCATCTATTATTGGCTTGTTGTGAAGATAATGCATAATACCCCTTCTATAATAACAGAGGAATAGTACTGTACTTAAAAAAAAAAGAATCCTCAGGCACAGCATGAGCTCACACATGAAAAGGCTAAGTTTTCAGGAAGGTAGGAGGATTGTGCAGGACCCTTAAGCCCCCATGGTACAGGTAGCCTTAAGCTAACATAGAGGGATTGGAAAGGGTGCGGTCTGTCTCATTACACTTATCTGATAAGTGCTGACAGACTTCTGAGGAGGTAGCTGTGAAAGGATACACTCTGTCTCCACCTGAGACAGCTTCTCTATATTACATGAGTTACAGGGCATCTTCTCTGCCACCACAAACAGCAGGTTAGTGTTGTTTATCCGCTTAGCATGGAACAGCCTGGAGGGAGGACAATACAGGCATGTTTACAAAGTTATGGGACCCTATAGGGGATTGAATAAGTGACAGCAATAAACAGGATAAACACGACTTGCAGACAGGATGAGATCCAGAGACATGCCTTTACCTTCCAGTGGGTTCGGACTATCACTGTCACTATTAGTGTTGATATGCACATCATTGAGATGGACAAGTTACCTTTCTTCTGTAGCCTACTTCAGCATTTACCTCAATTTCATGGCTAGCAATGCAGTCCACTTCTAGTATGTTTCTCTTAAACAGTAAGCATTGTATTTTAAGTTTTATCCTCACTGCACAGATACATTACACATACAGAGAACTGAGCTTATTTAGGTAGACCCAGACGATATCAACACACAGTGACAATTGGGGTATATCAAACTAAAATTGTCTGTACTAATGAGTGATATGTACATGTGTGTATTCGTATGCATGCATCTGTGTATGGATGTCAATATAAATCATTTGTGTTTTTGCTCACATACCTGGAACAGTTGCCACAGTCCTGCAGTACATTGTAGGAGCTGGTAACATTGGTGAAGTAGTACTGGGTCTGTATTGTGATACAGCTAGTTTCTCTTGAGTCCATCCCCTCTGCCTCCACGTCATCTGGAGATAGCACAGCCAAGGAAGAGAGAGGGTAGAAAGGTGAACACACACATATGCACACACGCACACAAACTGAAGTGTATTGGGTACAGAGGATACGAGTATTCACCTTTGATGAACCAGCTGTGATAGGCCACTCCATACAGCAGCTGCTGAAACAGGGACCTGGGGTAGAGAAGAGATGCTATAAATCAGACCCTGCATCTCATCAGGCAACCGATTGAACTAATGCTGCTTTCAAAACAAATATAATGTCAAATATTATAACACTGTAACTATAAGGATACATATTCATGAAAGTTACAATACCTTAGAGCAATTTTGGGGTTAAGTTAATAGTTAGGGTTAAGGTTAGGGTTAAGGTTTGCTTGGCTCTCTGGTATGGTGTCGCAGAGGTGAAGAGGTAAAGATAGTGCAGACAGTTACCAGGCTGCTGCGGAGGTCCACCAGGCCAGGTTGAGGAAGTCTGCAATGGTGGGCTGCTCAGAGAATGACCATTTAAGGGAAAAAAACCCATATGATTAGATATATAAAAACTGGCAAAGAAAAATGATGACTACAGAACAAGGATATTGCTCTTGTCACAAGAAAGCTGATGCCCAGACAGACACGGTGATGGTAGATAAGTGTGTCCTCGAACAGCGTCTCATTTGGAACCACACAGGAAATAGATTCTGAGTCTATCTATGTCCACTGTATCAGGGCATATGTTATTAAAATGCTAACATTTTGGAATTGCTCTTTAAGCATTACAGTATCTGTTCTAGACAAAGATAAAAAAAATTATCTCCTGTCAAAGGGATTGTAGAATTATTTGAAGAATAGAAAATTAAATAATAGTTCTTTGTTGCATGAGTAGGATTCTCAAGTTTATTACCAAACATACATGTGTAATAAAATTGATAAATACATTACTGGTTATAAAGATGAAAATGAACAGAATAATGGTATTGTTATTATAACTGTGAATACCTCAGTGGAGAGTATGGCACCTTTTATGTATTTAACCTTGTATAGACCTAGTGTTAACATCCAAGTTGTTCAATTACTTCTGACCTTAAGGGGCATGTCTTGGAACTTGTCTTGAAAATTATGTCTATTGAACATTCAAATTTAAATTCCATTAACACAAATAGTCTACATTTTTCTAAATTATTTGATAATCATTTCTTACTATTTAATTTCTTACTTCATTATTATATTGGATTCTTTGATTTATTTGATGCATTCATTCATTAGTCAATCCATATTTGATGATTCGTTAATAAGCTAGTTTATTTTATTTTTTTTGGCTATACTTGCCCGTGCTTTGTATTTGTATGCATTCCATAAGAGTGTCTGCTAAATAAACATGTTGTAATGTAATGGTAAAGACTCACCACAAAGACGCCCCTGGGTGCAGCACCTGTGTTGCTGCTCTGCACTGGCTCACAGACAGACTGGTAGTCAAACGACTGCTTGCGGTCATAGAAGGAGTTATTGTAGAGGGCGTGCATCAGGATGGAGTCCACCTCACTGAAGAACATACCGATCTGCATGGAGAAATAAACATAGGCAGGCAGAAAGTGAGAGAGCAGTTTCCAGAGATGGCACTAAACTGCAGCTGTCATTTACCTGCCATTCCAGCCTTGAAAACCTTCAATCTGTGTTTATGTGTTGGGAAGGACCACAACCAACTGGTTTCAGGGTGTCCAATCCAACAATAAACAATCACATTCATGAATATTTTTTTCAAACAAAGCTTACCTTATTCCAGTCACTTTTCTGGTTGGACATAACCAGGAACCCACCATCATCAATCAGATAGCACTGGAGGTCCTAAACACCAGGGGGAGCCAGAGAGTAGACAGGGTCACAAACAAATGGCTGCAATTAGGTGATATATTCAGCACATACAGGACCATTCATATCTAACATATTAGTGGGTCATGGCAATCCTGACATACATTTGTTTTTATTGATTATGCATTATTATTATTATTATTATTATTATTATTATTACTATTATTATTATTATTCCAACATCTCTTTCTGATTAAATGTACCTGCCGGATCCAACCACAGCATCTAGTAACTTGGCAACTGGTAAAACATCATTGGAATTTTAGTGTGATTATGTATGTATCATACAGAATAGCATGCATTACTCCAGTTTACCTGAGTGTTCACTATTAAATTAACATATATGCAAGTGTAGATATGACAAATTGATAATGTCCTATGGTGCATGTCTCTAGGGGTGAAGTGGAGTGAACTAAAAAGGCTTACATCACTGTCGACTTCACAATCCATCTCACAGCTGCTGGATACCCCACACTATCCAAAACAAGCCACAATTACATTACATTACATGAATGGCATTTGGCAGGCACTCTTATACAGAGCGACGTACAACAAAGCACAACATATCAGAGCACTGCTATGGTGTGCTTTTATATACACTCACTGAGCACTTTATTAGGTAGACCTGTATACCAGCTTGTTAATGCAAATATTTAATCGGTCAATCATGTGACATAAAAACTGAATGCATAAAACCATGCAGACATGGTCAGACAGGCTCAGCTGTTTATCAGATCAAGTGTCAGAATTGGGAAGAAATGTGATCTAAGTGACCATGACCATAGAATGATTGTTGGTGCCATACAGGGTGGTTTGAACATCTCAGAAACTGCTGATCTCCTGGGATGTTCACATACGGGGCAACATGGCTCAGGCAGTAAGAGCAGACGTCTGGCAGTCAGAGGGTTGCCGGTTCGATCCCCCGCCTGGGCTGTGTCGAAGTGTCCCTGAGCAAGACACCTAACCCCCAAATGCTCCTGACGAGCTGGTTGGTGCCTTGCATGGCAGCCAATCGCTGTCGCTGTGTGAGTGTGTGTATGAATGGGTGAATGAGAAGCATCAATTGTACAGCGCTTTTGATAAAGGTGCTATATAAATGCCAACCATTTACCATTTTACACACAACAGTCTCTAGAGTTTACAGAGAATGGTGCGAAAAACAAGGGCAGCGGTTCTGTGAGAAAAAACACTTTCATAATAAGAGAGGTCAGTGGAGAAGGGTCAGACTGGTCAAAGCTGACAGGTGACAGTAACGCAAATAAGCACACATTACAACAGTGGTATGCAGTACAAACAGTACAATGTGTCCACATTGTTCGTACCTTGTGTGAACCCTGCCGGCTTTGAGTTTGGTTGCTGGCCAGTATCTTGAACTTGTCTACCCAAGCCTCCAAATCCAGCTTCACTCCCACAACTACCCCAAGAGAAAATGTTTCTATGAGCATTCATAGAGAAAGTCAGCACCCTTCCTTCACCAAGCCCCAGAAAACAGCAGCAAGAAGCAGAATAGTGCCCCCTACCTGCAGGTTTGATAGTTTTCCCTCCTACAGAGATCTCCACTGCAGTGCTGACCAGGATGCCGATGGTGTCATTCTCTGGGTTTAGGATGTCGTCGTTCGCAGTTTGAGCTGGTATTTAAGGCAGAGGATTCAACTTTACTATTACTATTACTATTCCGGTTTAATTTATATGACATTATTGTATACCATATTTAAATAACTGGACAAAAACATGATTGTATTGAAATTGAGGAGGTAATAACTATAGAATTTATTGTCTTGGTCATTTTAGTGGTAGAAAAAGGCGAGCATTGCTGGGCTGAATAGCCTGTTCTTGCCATTAGGTTATGTTTTATTAATATGTCTATCAAAACAATAAAAACGCATTTAGGACATGTAATTGTGTGGCCCATGTATGGTAGTGGCTCTAAAAGCCCTAACTGCATACAGCGTTTATCCCAGCAGCCGGCTCTGAGCAAGCTCATTAGGAACAACCAGGCTATCCCACCCCATCCCTTTATTTCCCTTCATTCCTATGTACAACACTGCACCATGCATTGAAGTTCACCAGCCAGGCCTGGATCTTAGCCTCACAGAACATACACACTGGTTATATTTACCAACAGTATAATGGAATTGTACAAGATCCATGCCCTAAGTCAGACTGGCGTAATGACTCACAGGTTCTGTACGGAGCCCGGAAAATGTAACCCTTGTTGTCCAAGCTGCGGCGGTAGAAACTGGCGTTGAAGGGCTCTGGGTCCTCATCCCAGTCCTCAGCAGCCCTGGAGTACACACACGGTCACACGCGCAAACACACTGAGAGCTACAGCTTCATGCGTCTGCACAGTCATTACAAACGCAGACGCTTGATATCTGATCCCAACTGAGGCACATTTGTTTATAAGGTTTGAGAAAATATAGTCCACCATCTCAACAAGGAAGGCAGTTGCATACTTGCAGCCTGCTATAGTTTTGCTACCGTATTTTGAGGAGTAATAGGCCGAATAGGGGATTCATTGAACGTTAAACGTAGGGATATGGAAGGGTTCACAGGGGCTCACCTGTTGGGGAAGACTCTGGTGATCCCTCCATCTGTTGCAGCAAACAATGCCAAGAAGCCATAGCTACAGCAAAGTGAGACAGGGAAAGAGAGGAGTCAGTTTCAGCCGAAGCTACAACATAGTATACAGGCATCAATTAATACATGCGTAGTGTATATTATGGTAGACATGCTGCATGTGCTGCATGTGCATGTGTGTTTTCCTGGCACTCACGTGTTCAGATCCTTGGCCTTCCACACCTTTTCCACCAGTTGTCGGATGATGCCCGTGTCCAAGATGAGGTTGTGCAGGAGGAAGTTATCACCTGGTTTACAGTAAACACAGGTAATTCCAAGTTATAGACTTAATCTCTAATTTCTGGCAGACAGTCAGCAAACTAGCATAGGCTTGTAACCCAAAGCTAAGTGTCACATTTCTGGTGGGATATCGTTGATGTGCCTGAACAAGGACATGGCTATCGTAAATGGCTTCTGCATTTCTGCTGTACTGCAGATAATATGCAAATGGTGTTTACAAAGAAAACAAGATAACTGGATTTAGTATAATATGTTATCAATCACTTTGCCAGAGGTCAAGAAGTTGGACTTGTAACCAGAAGGGAGCAGACCTAACTCTCAGGTGGGAAACACTTGAGCAAGGTACTTGAATTACATCGACACAATGTATTTCTGTATACATATGTATTTGAAAATGTAAGATACCGTACATGAATCACCCCACATAAAGGTCTCTGTCATGCTGAGGAATAATAATGACTGCTCATTTCTCCAATAGACAGTTTGTGAATATAATTTATGATGTGAATGCAATTAACATGTGTGATTTGAATTCAAATTTGAGGGGTAAAAAAGTTTCTCTAGGAGAAAGAAACGGAGATACTCACACTGCTTGGAGTCCGGTGTGATTTTCTCCATGAGGGCGATGAAGTTGAGCAGGAACTCTGTGTTATTGTTGGAGAGCTCCAGCTCCTTGCAGTATTCCCTGGGGAGCATTTTCAGTGTTGTTTTATTTCGGGAGATAAAGAAATAAAAATGAGAGCCATGTACACACAGCTCAGTTTCTACCCACTGATCCATTTCACTGGAATCAAGATTTCAGCCTCAACACAGGAAGGCATGCGTACTTTTCACTGACAAGACCATTAGCATGCAGCGTCATACATGCAACCACACACACACACACATACACACGTGTGCATCCACACATATATACAGACACACACACACACACACACTCGCACACATACACACACACACACACACATGCATACACACGCATACACACACACGCATACACACACACATACACACACACAAGCTCGCTCATACACACACACACACACACACACACATACACGCTCAGACACATACACACACATACATGTTCACACACACAGGCTCAGAAGAGCAAATAAGTGCATGCAGACAGGGGTCAGACCAACAAAGCAAGGCATTGCGAGGAAGCAGCAATCATGTCTTCATCTTCAGATAAGATTGCTTCCAAACAGACAGTACCCCTTTAAGAGGCTCACTTTGTCATTGTTTTCATAGAAACAGTGCTTTTTCTGGGAGTGGGGCACAAAAATAGGAAATACATGCATTCCCTCAACACACACACACACACACACACTCACACACCCACACAAACGCACATGCGCTCACATACACACACACACACACACACATACACACACTCTGACAGATAATAATAAGTATTGGTTCTCTATATGTCCACACACAGATGCGCTCACTCACACACACACACGCACACACTCACACACACACTAACAGATAATAAAAAGCATTTGTTCTTCATATATCCACACACATGCATGCTCTCTCTCTCTCTCTCTCTCTCTCTCTCTCACACACACACACACACACACACACACACACACACACACACACACACACATAGTAAGCATGTATTGTACACACATGCACACACGAACACACAGAAACAGAAAAGCATGCAGAGTGCTCCAAAGGAGCCCCGTCAGTCTCTGGCATGCTGAGGGCCATGCTGAGGGCATCTCTAGCTGGTTTCAGTTGGGAGCTGGAAGGGGTGGGTGTTTGGGCAGGGAATAGGAATCAGGGGGTGTCATTTGAGTTGTAAGAGAGGGGGCAACTAATTCAAACATATTTACTGTATCTAATTTGATTTCAAAATAATTTATTTATTATTATTTTATTTCATTCTTTTTTTGGAGCAAATTTAGTCTATGCTTTGTGAATCATGGACATAAGAACTGTCACACTCCTCTGGGTACACTCACATATCACAAAAAAGATAAAACAGGTCATGAAAACCAACAACAACAACAACGAGTTGGGATGTAAAAAAAAAATGACAAGAGAGAATAAAATTGAAAACAGACAGACTCACCCAGAACAAAATGTCTGACGGTATGTGGTGTGGCTGAAATTGACTGACGGATGGTCGGCGGATTGGATTGGGGGTGGCAGGGGGGCGGGAGGGGTGTGGGGAATAGCGAACGGAAGGTGGCGAGGGGGATGAGTTTACAGAATACGATGGGTTGTGGGTGGGCAATACGATGTGTAATAAAGACAAAAAGACCAAATAAACCAAACCAATAAAGATGCACAAATGGGAAGAAAGCAAGCATTCACACACAGCTACCTGGGAGCAATGAATACATGTCCCTCGGAATCAAAACTGACTGGCAGCAGAGATTCAAAATCTGCAATAGAAAGGGAGAATTATCTGGGAAGGGCCACACGCTGGGCTGAAGAGGCAGAGAATAGGGATCTACTCGGTTAATGTCTGCTTTTCTTCAGGGTTAGATCAGACTGGACGCAGAGGTGAGGTTACCAGATCAACACTGAGGATTCATGGAGGGTAGACTGTTCGTTAGCCAATATGTTGCCTCTAAAATTAGCCACAACATCATCAGTTATGAATAGATTTTATTTTAATGCAGCTGAACTTAAAACAATACAAAACCTGATTCAATATATATTTTTATTTGTTTGTTTGAGAGCTGCAGCACTGTGAGATGAGGGAGAACTGGCTTCTCTCACTGCACAGAGCAGGAAACGAGTTCTCCTACACTTTCCCAATAGAGTGCATTTATTAATCAGGCATCAACATGGCCAACTATTGCAGGGGAGGTGGGTGGCGCAGGGGTCCTGATGGAGAGCGTCACCCCACAGACTTGCAGATAGGAAACCCATCCGAAAATCTCAGAGCCGCAGAATTAGGGGAGGTGCAAGGCATTGTGAAGGGCATAGACGGGGCAACTTTCATGTTAATTAAATGCGCATTCCTATATTATATTAGTATATGTTGTCCAGTTGTACAAAACTACACGATGTTAAAAAAAAGTAAACCCACAAGGGTGAGTATGTTTACCATTTCAGTAGACAGAAATTTAACAATGAGCCTAAAAAATGTTGTTGAACATGGAAAGGGTATTATCTGAAAACTGTGCCCAGGTAGTGTTCCGCCCACAATGCACTGCACTTCCTGGTTGGTCAGGAAGTTGGAGGGTGCTGCTCTCTGCCTGCCTGAGGGGTGACAGCCAGACTGGGAGAGGGCTGGGGTCAAGCTGATGAAGACAGGGGGCACAGGAGGAAGGCATACGACCGGATTCACGCGCCACGAGGCGCCCCTTCTCCAAATCGCACAACTGACCCTACTGTACGTAGATAATAACACAAGCTTGTGGTCCTGGAAGCAGTCACTGTGCAGGTTTTCTCATGTGTTTTTATTCTCCTTTTCTGTCTATAAACTGCATCTGAGCCAACAGAACAAAGAACCAACAAAGAATCCTCCTTTGCACATTTTATGCATAATTGTACTATTGTGGGTGTAGATTTACATCAGTGCAGTGCAGTAGTTATGGTCTATGTAAATGACACCGTGGAGTAGAGATTAGACTAATAGTACAGTAGTAATTACGGTCAGACTACTGGTTAGGTTCTGAATTAATAACAGCTTAGAGTAGTTGTTAAGGATAATAGCAGTATAGAGTAGAGGCCAGGATCCTTTAAAGGAGTGTGTATGATGAACAGCAGCAAAGAAAATGTCCCTCAGAAAGGTCAATATCGATTGGAGTAAAATACATAACACAACCCCGAGACTTAGAGAAGGCGGTGAAAATTGAAAAGCCTCCCTTAACCTCTGATGTTAATATTTGACATATGTAAACAATGTTGAGTGTAGGCTTAAAAATGAGGATTCAGCAATGGCACTGCAGGCCACATATGGTGGACAAAATCAAGAAAAGTCAACAATCCTTTAAACAAGATGTATAAAAATATACAAAAAAGCAGTACTGTCACGTAAGTTGAGTCTATAGTTAAATTGTAGACTGGGCCTGACACGGAGAGAGAGAGGAAATCTGGCTAGACAGCTGTATAGAGCAACGTAGATGCAGGTCGACAGTGATGCTGTGAGACTGTTCTGAGAGAGACACTGCTGTCTGTGTGGGTCTGTTAGGCAACTGTCCTTTTGTGCATTTAACATTTCTATAGAGGAGAGGGATACAACAGAGAGAGAGAGAGATTGAGAGAGAGAGAGAATAAGAGACAGAGAGAGGGAGAGATAGACTGGGAGAGAGGGAGAGAGCATGAGAGACAGAGACAGAGGGAGAGAGTGAGTGAGATAGAGAAAGAGGGAGAGATAGAGTCAGAGAGAGAGAGAGAGACAGAGCAAGTGAGAGATAGTGAGAGAGTGAGCGATAGAGAGACAGAGAGAGTGAGAGAGCGAGTAAAAGAGTGAGTGAGAGAGAGACAGAGAGAGAGCGAGTGAGAGAAAGACAGAGAGAGGGGGAGAGATTGAGAAAGAGAGAAACAGATGTCAGCAGAAAGGGACAGAAAAGGAGAAACAAACAGAGAGAAGAAAGGAAAGGGGCATAGAGGAGAGAGCAGTCCTGAAAACAAACACCGTAAGTTACTTGTTGTTTTTGGAAAAAAAAGGAATGAGAATAAATGCTCCAGAGAAAGTGTGAGTTAACCTCAGTGGCGGTGAAGCCCCGCGGGGTTCGGGAGGAGACTGGAGCAGCCTTGGTGGGAGAAACAGGACATGTGGCCTTGAGCGGGTGGGTGGGTGGAGAGTGAGGAAGAGGAGGGTGGGGGTAGGTCTGGTTGGGAGGGTCTCGTAGGCAAGACGGGCAGGAACAAAGGCAAGCAGGCTGGGAACGGTGAGGGAGAGAGGGACGCAGGGAGGGAGGGAGGGAGAGGGAGGTGACTGAGGATAGGAGAGGGTAACAGGGTAGCGGGACAGGGAGTGGGAGAGTAGGTGTGGGGTAAGTGGACCAATATTGAGTATACTTGCCCTTGACATAGATGTATTTCCCTGTGTGGATCCGTCAGAGAAGAGTGAGCAAGAAAAGAAACAGGGGATCGGGTGGGAAGGAGGGGATCACAGACAATATTTTATTCAATTACTATTTGAATAAAAATATTGTGTTCTAAAAAGAAATCAAATCAATTCAGTCATACAGAAATGGAAAGAAAAACACAAACAGAAAATATATGCAGCTTCTTGCAAAGAAGAAGGACAGTAAATGGAAAGGAAACCATCCGCAGAGAAAAAATGAATGTCAGAAAAAAGGAAGAATAATTAAAGACAACAACACCAAAACTGTAAAAAACTACCGTAAAGTAAAAACTGACCAAATGAAATGACAGTGTTCCCGTTGTAACACAGCTGTACTAGTTAAGAGAATGAGAAAAATAGAGGCAGAGAGGAAGAAAGGAGAAAAGAGAGCAGGAATCCCCCCTTTCAGGCCCAAAAAGCACATTTAAAAAAATTAATGTTCATGCAAAAAGAAAAAGCTCTGGGCCACAGAGGGGATACAGAAGTTGGCTGGGGTTGAGGGGAAAGAGGTCTTTTTTCATTGAATGATTCCAAAGCCGATAACCACAAGACAACACAAGCAGTCTAGACATTCTCAAACATTTACAAATCAAAATTTTAAATAACAAAGAACGAGGAACAGAAAAAGTAAAGAGTGAAAAGCATGCATGTTTTCACAGTTTTAAAGACACACTCTCTACACAGCTGCTTCAGAATCATTGCATGGTGGAGAAGAGGCGAGAGCATTTGGCAGAAAAATAATAGCACATTGTCACCATTATTTTCTCACAAGATGTTCAACTCTGTCACACGTTTACACCAGCTTTCACCTTTCTTTCATTACGTTTTTTCTTTCACAGACGTGAAGAAAAAGGTCACCATAGTACAGCACAGCATGAAAACAGGGGGGGGTGGGGTTAGTGGGACATTTTCTCCAGACTGAGACCCTGAGCGCGTTTTCTGTGGTTCTCGCTGGGCGGACACTTGCAGTCTCAAAGAGCCGGTGGGGGGTGTATTAGGGGCGAGGGAGAGAGAAAGGGGTCAGAGGTCGCTGGGGGGGAGAAGGGACGGGGGAGTTAGAAGCCCTGTCAGCTGACCACTGGTACTTACACTGAACCTGAAGGATCTGGTCACTCAGGTTGGCTCGGATGTGGTATTCACTGTAGTTAGGCAGTACCAAACCCAGACTGCAGGGGGCAGCAGTGGTGCAGATGCAGGGGGCAAAGGAACAGAGGATTAAGCAAGTTCAGGCAAACCCTCGATGGGCAAAAACCATCGATTCCCAAATCAACTTCAAAATCAATGACATTCAGCGTGGCAACAATAGGAAAAATAGCATACACTTACCTGCAGGGGGCGCTACAGGGACACAGAACAGTGGCTGGATGTATGCTACACCCACCTCCCTCACTCACCTATAGTCAGTGCCATTAACAGGTGCCCAGTAGTATGTCCGAACAGCCTCATCAATGTACCTCTGCAGACAGGCAGTGAAGGATTCATTCATTCAGCACAGATTCATCATAAGATCCAAACTGTAAACATCTCAGTGGATATTTTCTGTAATACTCTACTTTTAAAATTATGCTACAGTAGCATCTCAGATTAATCAAAATGAATGCAAATCCAAAAAGCTCCAGAATAAAACTGTTCACACTTCTTCTTAACTTCACTGGTGTAGGTAGAAAAACTTCACCCTGCTTATATTTGGCAAAAAGTAAATCTGTTTCTGGCTGTTGGAGATTGCTTTTTGACATTTTCTTAAATGTGAGTGGTGAACAGGAATTTGAATTGAATTTGCTTTCTCCCATAAATCATCTTAATTTATACTACATAAGAATAACAGGTGATGAATGTGATAAATGCTGATAAAGATACAAAGCTCAATACACTACGGTGAGGAGTTGGGATGAACCATTGCCGTGTGCTAAACGGCTTCAGCCAGTAGGTGATGCTAAAGGGATGGGCTCTCTCACTCAAGACTTGCCTCATCAACTGACTTAATGAGCGCTCTAATTGTCTTTTTTCCTGTTCTTCCATTGATCATATCCCGCCGGATCTGATGAAAGACAACAGAACACAAGAATTTAGGATCTCGCAAGGCAAATGAGTATGATGCACATTTACATAGCTACGTATATTCATACACTATTTATACAACTGTGGCTCACGTCACGTATCAAAATAACATAACATTTTACTGACAAAAAGAGCCGTCGGCATTTCTTAGTTTGTCTTATTATCATGTCTAAAATAATAATACATAATAACAGGTCTCGGTATGCAGGCAGAAGAGGGAAAAACAGATAGAAATAAAAATCTGTGAGTGAAATATTTTACTCGGGTGTGTGTGTGCTCTTTGAAAGTGATGCTGCTATTTTCCGACAGTGGCTTTGGGTGACATGTTAAGGCAATCATTTTACAAAGGAAATTGAATGGCAAGCACATTGTAACTTAACAACCTGAGGAGGCTGGCGATTATCTTGTGACTAAGTTGTGGAAATTACATAACATCATTTAGTTAGAGCCTCATTGGCCAGAGAGAGATTATGATGCTACAATGACTGGAACATGTGAGAGCCTCATTGGCTGGGCAGAGAGTCTGTCAAAGTCATAGATTGACTCTACCTCCTCCTTGTTCTCATCTTCCAGTTCAGCATCTAGGAAGTCCAGAGTGACAGGCTCTCTGAAATTAATGATCTGAGAATGGAGAGAGAGAATGAGCGAAGGAGAAATCAAGAGAGAAGAAGGAGATTAAGATGAATATAGGGGACATTATTGGACAGATTTAGATTAATGGAGATAGCTGGATTCAACAGACACCAGATATAGACAATGGGAGATGGGTGTAGAATAAGATGTACAAGTATCTATTTAAAACATCTTCTAAAAAGACACCGGTGCATTGCTTACTATTACTAGTCATGAAAGGTCTTCCTCTAGGCTCAGCTGCAGTATGAAACGCTGTACAGTAGATAGTCAAATTTCATTATCACACTCTCTTGTCTTCCCTTTGACCATGTACAGCAAACAAAATCTTGCCCTGTTTGTAGTTCTCTTATCAGAATGGCCAGGCTGCATCTCAGCTATGAATCTGACCATTGCTTTGTGAGAAAAGTTTACAATACAATAAACCAATTCACTTGAAAATTTGTATGGTAAAAAAACATTGTTCTGATGGCACAGTTATTATAATCAATCCTCTGCCATTTTCTAAGTGTCTAAAATGAATATTTTAAGTGTTTTGTTTATCATCGTCATTAATGCTATTCTATCGCAATGAAAGTAATGACATAAACCCACATTACTAGTACCGTCATAAACATTCACTCAAATATATAACAACAATCAATATTAAGGGAACGGTGTTAATGCCATAAATATAAAGCAAGCAGCATTACCACAGTAAGCAAATTAAACAGTATGTCACGAAGCTTTAATTCCAGCCCGTGATTTAACAAGTCTGAAATGCGTAGCACTCCTCTCCCCCTCCCCGCCCCCCGACCTCTCTCTGTCCTCCAGATCCATTTTTTCCTCAATTCACTTTAAGTGCTGTGGTGATAAATGGCAGAAATTAGTTGTAGCACCCTGTCTGCACAGTGTAAAGCATTTCCCCAGTTTGACATAATCAATCTTTACAGTGCTTTCATCAGTGAATTCACTTCATAAAGCAGGACTCACTAACCCCCCCAGCTCCGCCCCTCTCTCGCTCGAGGCCATTGGCCATTCAGAACACACGCTGTCAGACAGGGACGAGCTGCAGTTCTGCTCTATCTGTGCTCCCCGGCTGAATTTCCCCCAGGAACGTCTGCTTGAACGTTAGCTCAATGCAGAATGTGTCATTTTATCCCAAGAAGCTGGTTATGGTTTTCTGTTTGTGTTGTTTGTAATGGTAAAGCAAACAAAACCTATATTACCCTCCGTCATATTTCAGAGGACGTTTCAGATGATGTTTCTGGGTTGTGGTGACATCACGTGAGAACAGGTCACGATACTTGGCTGTAGTGTATGGTATGATATATGTAGCTACTTAATTTCTCCTGCAGTCTATTGTGTTATTTAGTGTTAGCAGAAACGTATCTATCATCTGTCTTCTGGTGCCTCTACATCATTACGCAGTGAAGTGGCTCTAGCCCTGCTGTCCTCACCTTGGGTTGTAGGTTCGGGTGAAGGAGAACATAGCCATTCGGGTCGATGGCGAAGGTGTATCCATTTGCCCCAAGCTGTACGGACAATTCACAAGAGAGGGAAATGAATTTCAGTTTAGCTCTGCGGGGTTCACCCTCTTTCATTCTCTTTCAATTTTACCTCTACATCTCCGCCTGTCTTTCTGCAGCTTTCTTCTCCACGAACCTCATTAGCCCTGATCATAAGGAAGCAAAGTCCCCTTTCATCTCCTCCCCACAGGAGTTCCCTTATGAGTGCCCCCACTTACCCATAAGCCCTTGCTCTTTTAGGGCTTTATTTGTGCTGGAAAAAAACCCCCACAATGCACTGTGCAGCCCACCACACAGCCTCACAACTTCACTGACCAGGCATGTGCGTTATGTGAACGAGGCAATGCAACGTCTATTGCAAAAATCAAAAAATTTTCACGGCATAGATCAGAGGGATCATTTCACAAACTTGAATGAACAAGTTAGGAGGTGGGTTTTTGTCAATTTTACTATTCTCTGGTTTCTTGAAAATTAAGTCAGGTTTAGAGTCAAGTTTATTTCCATGGCAATCATCAAGTATTCTAAACCTGCTCTCTTCAATCCCCTTCAATCAGTGCAATCCCATTCAAATGAGACAGATCTAATAGTTCAGCAAAGAGCTCATCTCCATTAGATTTCCATGGTATGAATTATATACATGAAAGTATATTCTAAATGGAATTTCCAATATACCGCCTTATTACTTATTACGTCTACTGACAGGATTCCTACATACTACTTATGCAACAAGCTGAACTAATATCATTACTAATAAAGAAGACTATGCGACTGTGTTCATCTCCTCTTCTTTACTTGACAAATTCCCTCACTCTTCCTCTCCCCTGCCTGTTCCCACACAGTAACACACTGCTATGAAAACACACTCATCTTAACCTTTTTTCTTCCTCTCTGTCAAAGCCCATGGCTGCCAGGGAGATTTGTGAGGCTTTGTCTGTTGTAGTAGCATTTCTGATAGAAGCACTCATAAAGGAGATGCCTCCTCTAAAAGCCATACCGCATTTCACACAAACCCATACATCACCTGCAGCACTGTGCCGGTTTCACAGCTTATTAGTGCCATGTTAGTTGTCACAGGCAATGTGCCATCTTGGTATTGTGTAGGTATTTGTATCTGATGTGTTTGCTAACAATTTACACTTGAGGGATTGGACTCAGTATCTTGTACCAAGTGCTTAATCAGTTGAAGTCACATGTGCTTAATAATATTGCATGCGTCCACTGTCTATATTTCTTTTCAAGTAAACCAAATGATACATTTTTTGAGTGTAATTTGTGTGTGTGTGTGTGTGTGTGTGCGCGCGTGTGTGTCTGTTCATACGTGAAATACCCACTTTGTATCTTGGTGTAAGCCTCTTGATTTCACTGAGTGCAATGTCCACTCCCATCACTCCGAGAATTAGCTGACTCTGAGAATAGAGAGAACAGAGACACTGATCTGAGAGCAGTAACATTTCTTAGCTATGTATAGTATTATGCATGAAAGAGATCAGATGTTCTGACTTGAGAACAATACTTTCTTTATCCAGGTGTATTAGTAGTTTGTGGATACAATACTTTTCGAACAGTATCTGTGTGTTTGTGCATGCGATAGAGACAGAGCAGGAGAGAAAGAGCACAGAAGACAGGAAAAAATTATTAATTTCTCATATTTCATATAGATATGCCTCCCTCTGGAACCATTTGCAGGCTGTAAACGTTCCCAATCTGAAGTCTATTTCTATTTACATGGAATTTGACCTTTTCCATGCGGTACCTCCAATCTAGGAGAGAGTCACCACCCAGCCTTGCACGAACCTGATTGGCTGGCCCGGGTGAGCTGACAGAGTGACATTTCCTACAGTGTAGGTCACAGTCATGGACGTCACACACACTTCATGAACCGAAGAGGCCAATGCGTGTGTGTACGTGTGCGTGTGCGTGTGTGTAGTGAGGAGGGATTTTGAAAACTAAAGTAATTCCAACTGCGCTCTGCATATTCCATGGTTTTCCTCATCACTCAAAGCTACTTATCTTCTGCTGGCCCAAAACTGCATATTCCTAGATAACAATGACATGTATTTATCTATTTCTACCTGGAAACATTTTTTATTCCTTACTACAGTTTGGAGCAGTGTATTCAGATTTTAAGCACAGGAAATAAAACTCTGAAAGAGCTTAAATGATTAATAAATTGCATAAATGAAAGCTCCATATTCAAGTAACAACATATGAAAAAGCTTCACTCAGCCTTTGTTGAACATCTATGAACACTAGGGGGCAACATTGCACTGATAATACCTAAAAAGAAAATCTTAAAAGTAAATCAAAAAGCCCAACGCCGAAGACATCAAAACAGCAAGATGTCACTGAGTGAGGGGGGAGTAAGACCATGATTTTCACCTTGCCCCCATCTTGAAAAACTTTACCGAAGTACCATCAAGTCTCTAGTTTGTTAAATTATCTTGAACGTTTGTGTGTGTGTGTGTGTGTGTGTGTGTGTGTGTGTGGGGGGGGGGGGGTTGTGTTAGGCCTGTTTCTCACCTGAGAACTCCCGTCTGCAGTGAGGTTGAAAACAGGCATTGTTCCAGTTATCACCAGACCCAGGCCCTGTGCGCACCAGAGAGGAACAGAAGGAACCAAAACCCAGGTCTAATGAATCAAGTGGTATTTAGTCTATAGAATATTTGCTGTAAAATAACAGAAAGACCCAGGGTTTCTCTCTGCGCAAGTGAACAGTTTGGAGAATTAAGCCTACTGTATCAGAGCTGATAGGATCATGACATATTTTATCTTGTGATCTCATTATGTAGCTCAGATCTGTGTTTGCATTAATATTAGTATATAGAGGTTCCACATCATAACCTCACCACCGATTTTTCAATAAGATACAGAAACAATTATTACTCTTCCTATTATTATTAGTCTATGATTAATAATACTGTGTGTGTCTCCTACAAATTTATGTAACATACCCAGCCACTCATTTTCCCTGGGGAGAATATGTGCAGAGCGCAACCCTAATCTAACGCTAATCTAACGTAAGATAAACTCTACATTGGGCTATTTCAGCTCCATGCGTACATCGTGCATCGGAAAGCTTAATCTTATCTTTGTCCTCAAATCCAGTAAATCACTGTATGCTTCTTAACACGGAAGTGGCTGGCTTGCGCCTTACAACTTTCACATTCACATACTTGAATGCGAGCCACAATAAGGTTTCATGGCTTGAAAGGGGCCATGCAAATCAGTATGGCTTGTGTCAGACACGCGATTTCCATTTTGTGCCGCAACCCTTACAGTGTGAACGCAAAGCACCCTAATCCATGCAAATGGACTTTATCAGCGGCATCTTCAGGGGCTCAGACATGCACTTCATTGCTGCGTTTCAAAGCGAAACTCGCTATTATGTCTGTAACTGAGACAAAAGATTGCCAGGATGCCTACAACGGCATGGACAGCTTAAACCTTTTGAGCTTTCAATTCATCCATGTGAAGGCCAAGCTTGGCTAGGGTGCTGTCGCAGCATGGTGTTATTGTAAATATCATTGATAATATGGTTTATTGAAGTTTTTCCGGCGTGGGGGTTTGGGGGGGTATTGTCTCACCAAGGCATCCTGGTACACGTTGGTCCACTGCACCTGCTTGGCTCGGTTTCCCGCCAGCACCATTGGACGGCCCAATACGTCCAGGTACTCCTGTAACATGGATGTCAAACAGGTGTCAAACTCCAGTCCTGGAGGGCCTGGTTTTTGGGTTGTTCTTGGCATCAGTGGTTCATTAAAGTCATTGATTAGCTAAAGAATCCACACACCTTGTTCTCAAGGCCTTAAATGACAGTTGATTGAAAGGAAACCAAAAAAAACCTGCAGACACTGTGGCCCTCCAGGGCTAGAGTTTTACACCCCTGCCTTAAGTAATGCTTGGCAATGAGATGGAGAAAACCCTGCATGCACTAGAAACTCAGCAGTCTTTAATTTATATGTGTTTATTATAGTAAACTGAAAATATCCCGTAGAACCTTCTAGGCCGTTATTCTGTACAACTATGGCTGCATTTAACACAGGCTGTAGTGCCGAAGGCTATCGAAACACCAATCTCAAACAAAAAACAGACCAGAGCCACGAGTACGGCGAAAGAAAGGGACTTGAATTGAGAGAGGAGGCAGGCACCACTCCATTCCACAGCACTCAGAGGAGTGAATGCCTGGCATTCGCTGCTTAAATCGATCCACACAAATAGAAATCGCAGATGTACATGGTGTTTGCCGGAATAAGAGTGTGGTGGTTGGCGGGGGGGTAGGCCGGGTTTGCAGTTGATGTACCATGCAGAGAACATGGAATTACGATAATCAAAAAGCGGTGAAATATAAGACCTCGCCCGCTGTTTTGCCATAAAGTGAGGCGCCCCGGCAGGTGTTACCCATCGCACGGAGACCGCTGGAGGTCATTCAGCCCTGCGTCTGGAGCGCAGCCTCAGGGGATTTCATCCGCGTTATAAATCATTAGAGCTGAGCTATTAAAGCACATTTACACTTCCACACCGTGTGCGCCAGCGGCTCTGCCTGCCACCGCCAGGCTTTGTCAACTTCCTTTTGGAAACAATGTGCTAATCATAATATTTTCTGCTAGTCTTAACATACTGTCTCGGTGACTGCTCCTCCCTGAGGTTAATTGCAGCTACGCTAATGTGGGCTTTTTGTACGACTGCCCATCATCACCATTTCCAGAATCTGCTAGCACTGCTCCCCCGAAACGTGTCGTCATGCCCACATGACACATGACCTCACCAGGTGCTGAGGCCCGTCGACGTGGACTGTGTGTACTGGTAAACTGCAGCATATCAAGGAGCTCAGAATTTCAAGTCATTAATAAAACCCTCAAGAGGCTAATCACCCACTAAAATAGACATGTATTTATTGTACAAGGCCTTTTCATAGCTCTGCCCTTGTTGCTAAATTTAGAAAGAAAAAAAGGCAAGTGGTAAATATAACATTAGTTACGCTAATGCTTAGGCCCAAGATTTTCCTGCTCATTTCACTCGTTTTCCTTTTATTGATGCGGCTCCTTCTCCTATCCATCTTGCACTGCTCCATTATCATGGCAGATAATTACCCAATCACTTCTATTTAAGGATACGCGCAGTAGCAGGGGGCCCGAATCTGGTGCGAGCAACGCATGCTACTCCAAATACCCCTCCCCCCCAGCCCTAACTACAGCGGGAAATCTACAGCGGGGTCTGTGGGTTTAAAAGCAATGCCTCTCCCTGCTTTATTCATGCTGCCAGAACCAAGGTGCTGACAAGCGGAACCTATTCTATTATTAGCTCACTAAAGCTCCCATTTAACGCACCACCAGGAGATTTTTCATTCAGATGATGACAGGCGGACCTTTTCGGGGGGTGCAGGGAAAATTTACCGGCTGACTGGAACAATCTTGGAAACATGAAAGTCAGTGGCCAGAACCCCCCGTGGCCGGCTGGCAATTAGCACCGAGACAGAGACAGAGCTAAATCTAACGGTCCTCCTCAGCACAAATCACTCTCGTGCCAAGGAAAATAAAGGGAGACAGATCAATGATACATGACACAGTTAGCAATACTTAAATATCTCCAGCAAAACAAAGGCCTCGTGGTAACGTCTGTGACGATGTAGGGGGGTCATAGGCCGTTGAGGTATACGTAGGTGTCATGCAACAGCAATGCTAAAAGTATCCGTTATGTACTTGCAAACAAGCAGCGCTACAAAGTAAGGTATAGCGTAAGAGATAGAAAATAATGTAGCTCTTAGACAATGTAATTGCATTGCAGTACGTAACGCAGTGTAAAATAACGTAAGAGTGGCTGACAGTGAGTGGCACAGTGTGGCAGTGTGGGTGCATGCTTCATGCTGTGACACGTGCAAATCCAGCATTATTGCTGCACCTGCTGGAGGAAACCTATTAAAATAAGTGGCAGATATTAGAATATAATTATGCCTGGGCTAATGGAACAGCTGAAAAGTCTATTCTGGGGGACTGAATGGTTTCGCTTGAGCCTGTCAGCCTCCATCCCTGCGTGCCTTGTAGCCCTGGGGAGGCTGAGCGGAGAGACAGAAAGCCAATCTATAACCTGCACCTTCCCTCACCACAACCAGCAGCCCCCGACACCAGCACCCCCCTGCGCCGCTCAATCCATTTTTCATGAATAAACTATCAATAAAGTTATTACAGTAAGCCTTGGAAAGCCGTTTTCTGCCGTGTGCCAGGTGGATAGGGCTGGATTTGGCAAGGCTGCGGGCGCAGGTCCCTCCACACCTCAGTGGTTATTGGAGACCTGCTGTGGCATGGAAGGACAGTTTTTGAGTGGTCTCTCTATCTCTCTCACCCCAGTGATCCCTGCTCTGTGCCTGGTGAGTTATTCAGGTAAAGTCAAGTTCGATTTTTTTTTTGGAGGGTGGGGGATTTAGGCCAGTTTATTCCACTAGAGACACAAGTGACGGAAAGCAATGTCATTGTTTTCAGACAACATTCATGTGGCACAGCACTCATGACCCGGTCAATAAAAGGGCAAGTGAGCTAATCACTGGGCTGTTGAGTGCCCCCTGTATCCAAACAGGCCCCCTCATGTTCCTGCTAGGTATGGGCTGGAAAGAGAGATCTGTACTCTGATAATGAGACCCTCAAAATCCTCTGTCAGATTATGCAGAAAAATATGAAAATTGCTCTCCATCCTACACACATTCCCCTCAATATTTTAGCTCAAAGGTCTTGTGGACCTTTGCAAAATTTAACTACTTGTATCCATAATCACTGCAATGTATAATTATCTTTTTTAAGGGTTTAAAGCAGGTTTGACCTGAAAATGAGCTGGCAAACCCCTGTAAATGAAGATATGGCAGCAGCTTATGCATCATACTAAAGCATTTAACGTTTGTGTAACAAGGATAAAAAGGAAATAAACTGTATTTACACGACTCAATAAAGGCTTTACAGGATGCAATAAAGCGAGTGTGATACTAAGGCTTCCACTTTAGAGGAACATATGTGTAGAGGATGGGAAGTAACAGGATTTTTAGAAATACCAGGACATTTACTGTGGTGGTCTCATTGGAACTCCAGTAAAAAAAAGGTTAATTCAGATTTTTTGGGGGAAAGCCTTCCTAAGGTGACCTACAATAAAACACCAAAACAAACACCTCTGGCTTTGGGTGCACTGGTTATGGGAAGGTGTGGTCTTTGGGTGAACTGACTGAGAGAAGGTGTGGTCTTTGGGTGCACTGGCTGAGAGAAGGTGTGGTTTTTGGGTGCACTGGCTGAGAGAAGGTGCGGATTTTGGGTGCTGGCCAAAGCACCTGGCAAAAGCCTGATCCCCAAAGACCAGAGTAGAGACATTCTTGGCAGTACATCACCTCCAGGATGGAAAGCTAAGCTGATCCCTAGTCGGTTTGGTGCCAAATGAACTGCTCTGCGGTGGGTAACTAACCAGTGTCCTCGTGTATCAGCGTTCAAGGACGTTTACTGCGATTGTCACTCCCACATGTGTGCATGCATGCACACGCACAGAAACGCAGGCACACTCTTAGTTGCTAGGCGAAGACAAAGTGTAGTTTTGTTACAGTCATGCAATAGTATGTATCATCTGTATCTCAGTCAATATAATCAATGTACTATCTATGGAACAGCAATGTACCCGCCGACTAAGCATTGTGTTTTACTATAAAATGTGCAAAATTTGAATAAGCTTTAAAAAGCAACACAGGCATCCCATTAAGCCCAGAACATCTTAATCCACCTTCTTCTTCCTCTCCCTCTCCTTGTGAGTCTTCTCCCTATTTCTCTCCCCCCTCTCAGCGTCTATCTCGCTCCACTCCCTGACACCTCAAACTCTTCTTTTCCCTCCCAGTCTCCCCATATCTCTCCTTCTCCCTCACCTTTACACTATTGTTCTTTGCTTCTAATGCTTTCCATCTCTCCATCTCTCTCCCCCTCTCTATCACCCACTTCTCTCCCTCTCGCGGCGTAACCTCGGGAGGTTGTACAGTGTGGAGAGAGGCTCAGTGCTGATTAGACAGAGAGAGAGCTGGATTAATTAGCTGCTTCTTCCCCTCCCCTCCCCCCTCAGGCATCTGGCTGCACAGTAATCAGGGCAGAGTGAGGGCATATGGGCATGCTGTGGCCCTAACCCCTCAAAGCCTTGTTACGCTGCCCTGGACATCAGTGCAAACACCAGGCATCTCACAGAGATGTCCATATTACACTGGAAGGGTATAGGTCGGTGCCAAGTGCATGCGTGTGCGTGTGTGTGTGCGTATGTGTGTTTGTGAATGTACAGAGTGGGGCACAGCTGGGTCACTCTCTTTAACCTCAGCCCACACTGACATCTGTGTTTGGAACTGTGCCTTAATACACAAGACTGACCTGCGTGTTGATTCTGATGGCGCCAATGGATGGGATCTCGAAGTAGTAACCTGCAGGACAGAAAGAAACACTCAATGAATTTAAAGACGACTGAACTGGTATCAGAGGATCATACAGCAGCTGAAATTCTTAAACATCAGGGAATGTTATTTTGGAGAGGATGATTTTAGTTAGTGATACTATATCCAATAAATGTCCTGATCAAAGCAGTTCAAAGCCTTTTCAAATTCAAGGTAGTGTATATTATTTTTATTAAGATTCTTTAATGAATTAACTTTCACATTTGATATTTTAGGGCCATTTCATCAGAGGGGATTAATTCATTAATTCATTCATTATCCTAACCCGCTTATCCTGAACAGGGTCGCAGGGGGGCTGGAGCCTATCCCAGCATACATTGGGCGAAAGGCAGGAATACACCCTGGACAGGTCGCCAGTCCATCGTAGGGCACACACACCATTCACTCACACACTCATACCTATGGGCAATTTAGACTCTCCGATCAGCCTAACCTGCATGCCTTTGGACTGTGGGAGGAAACCGGAGTACCCGGAGGAAACCCACGCAAACACGGGGAAAACATGCAAACTCTGCACAGAGAGGCCCCGGCCGACAGGGATTCAAACTCAGGACCTCCTTGCTGTGAGGCGGCAGTGCTACCCACTGCACCATCCCTGCTGCCAGAGGGGATTAATCAAATCAAAAATCAAAATAAATAAAAATTTGCAGAATGGTCTCATATGTAACATTAACAGTTCAGGTTTGCATCTGTTCACCAAGATATTCATTGTAAAATGCTTTTTAACCAGTGGTGCCAAAATCTTTGCATATGACTGTATATCTGTGTTATCTGCACTGCACCTTAATTCAGATAAGGCCATTCAGAAGAACACAAACAATTCACATTTAACATAATCACAATGATCTCTATACTGCATAAGATCACTAAATCAATCACATGATCCCTCACACACTATTCCTACACACACACACACACACACACACACACACACACACACACACACACACACACACACAAGCAGAGTAAGAGATCCCAGAGAGAGATGCTCTCCAAAGGTCCTTGAATGGTCTGTTAGCGGAGGTCGCGGGTGCGTTCCCCTGCCCCATCCATCTCCGCGTGGGGATGAATAAGAACACAGGCGTCAGCCAGTGCGTCACGGAGAGGGCATCTCTTCATCTGCGCCAACGCCACGTCCCACCCCCACAGGGCCACCCACCCCACACGCAGCCTGGGCGTTCATTAGGACAGAGAGCACCACAGCACCTTCAGCATTCTCTCCTTCCTAGGGTGGCTTGCAGGAGTGTGGTACAGTGACAGGACCAGTTTAGGTTAGATCGGACACTGCTGTTCTCTGCTTGCCTGTTCGTTTTTGTGAAAGATAGCTTCCACGATATGACGTATATGTGAGAGAAACTGATATTTTGGAGGATTTTTTTTGAGGGTGGTGAGTCGATTTGACTGACATTAAATGAGGAGGGGGAAGCAGACCCGTAGCCTATGGCTCTCGGGGGAAGAATACACACCGCTGTGTGAAAGAATATTGATTGGAGGGGAATAAAATATTGACATTTGATCTAAGTACAGACGCGCCGGTACACGATTACGTCAACTCTCGTAAAATCTAGTTTTCAAGGAAGTAAGTGGAAAACAACTTTGGTGTGAAAATATACAAGTATTACAATTTTATAATTCTTTTGGAATATACTGTAGACTTTCAGACGTGTTTGTATGGTTATGAAGAATTGACTAAATTGAAGAAAAAGCTCATTTTGATTTCAGTGTGTTTTTGAAGAGACACACTGGGAAACGCGTGAGGCTCAGTGCTTCAATGACAACCTTGGTGTTCCTCGTCCTTGCTGATGTATTTATTTGTCTTTCAGGCGAGAGTCTATTTGGAATGCAGAGTCTGTCTGTGCCTTGCAGAACCGATTAGTTAAAACAATGCTGGCAAAGTCTATGAGGAGCAACTTGCTGGGTCAACAGCCACAGCTCATGAAAGTTATTATGGTGTGAAGTGTTTGTACAGTGAGTGACAGAGTGCAGGCACCATCCAAGGAAAGTTAAGGAGGCAAGACGGGCCTATCTTTGTAAAGGCGTAAAACAGAATGTAATTCATACACACAGGCACGCCAAACACACATGCACACATTTGCAGTCTGCAGTTGTAAACAGCTGTCCTGGTGAGTGATAGATCTATGACAATGAGCACCTTCTTTAGCTAGGAAAGAATCAGTTTCACACAAAGCTCAAAAAAGGCCCACTCCAATCAACCGCCTCATTTCAAATCTTGCTTATAAACTATTTACATTACATTAATGGCATTTGGCAGACGCTCTTATCCAGAGCGACGTAAAGTTGATTAGACTAATCCTCCCCTGGAGCAATGCAGGGTTAAGGGTCTTGCTCAAGGGCCCAACGGCTGTGCGGATCTTATTGTGGCTACACCTGGATTAGAACCACCGACCTTGCGTGTCCCAGTCATATAACTTCACCACTATGCTACAGGCCGCCCACAGTGGCTGAGGCCCTTACCCATGTTATTCATGCTAAACGGGCCACTGTCCATACGGAGTTAATTTTTGTGACACCAGATTAATCTGCAGCAGGCAGAGCAGCACTTTATGTGGTAAGCATTCCTCATTTAAATTTAATGATTATTACTACTTGCTTGGCAGATGCCCTTCTCTAGGTGTACATAGCCTACATTTTCCATTTACACAGCTGGATAAAACACAGCATTATGTCAAGCAATTAGTACCACACTCCAGGTAACAACAGTACGACTGTATCTCATCTAGCCATCATATCCAGGGTCGTGTTAACCCAATGGCCAACATGGACTCATCATACCCAGGGTCGTGTTAACCCAATGGCCGACATGGACTCATCATACCCAGGGTCGCGTTAACCCAATGGCCAACATGGACTCATCATACCCAGGGTCGTGTTAACCCAAAGGCCGACATGGACTCATCATACCCAGGGTCGCGTTAACCCAATGGGCATAATGGACTCATCATACCCAGGGTCGCGTTAACCCAATGGGCAACATGGGAAAAAGATCTAACGGGGTAAGTCCAGAGGTTTTAGAGAAGCACCGATTTCTACATGATGTAAATCTCAATATATTGCTGCATTTTCTAATACGTAAATGTGAATTCACAGTAATTGTGTGCTGACTGATACAGTAGGTCTGTGATATGTGGTATAGTAGCCGATAAGGCAGCATCCAATAGGTATATTTTGGCTTTGAAGGAGGCTAATGATTGTGAATAGATAGTGATTATCGATCTCAATGTGACTTTGTAAACCTCAGAATCAGTGAGGCTCTTGGGGCCACACCTACAGTATGCGTCAGCCCAGGCCTCCGAACCCCTTAATGCAGGCCTGATGGCTTTGCTTTTACAAGCTCAATCAGTAACCACTACAGGTATGCCAAACCTTTTATCTGAGAATACAAGCATCATATTTCTAGTTCTGCCACCTTCTCTGCCAATACACTTGTTTGTGTGGACTTGTTTACGACACCTATGGTTATTTAAGCTATTCAAAGGGACTGGAAAAAGGCAGGCAGTGCAGGAGCATAAATTGTATTACTTTGGGACTCTTTAAACTAAATGGATGTAGCAGGGCACTTAAGGAGGTAGGTTTGTGGCTTATTTTTTGCAGATTGAATGCTCGGATGGGAGACTGCTGTTATATGCTTGATGAAAGTACAGTAGCTACTCAGCCTGAATTGTTTCAATAAATGTCCTGCTGTTTAAATGGGCAATATGCAAAAATTAAGCTGTGCATGCCATGTGTATAAGGAGTGGGTAGTGTTCTCTATGAGCTGTCTGTTTTAATGGTTTTCTACAGTGTGGCTGCACTTGGAGACACACAGCAAATGTTCCAGCAAATTTAGAGCACACTCACACACTCAAAGTTACATTATTGTCCGCAGTGACAGCTCAGTACAGCGAGACTTTTGC
Source organism: Conger conger (assembly GCF_963514075.1). Classification (NCBI taxonomy): domain Eukaryota; kingdom Metazoa; phylum Chordata; class Actinopteri; order Anguilliformes; family Congridae; genus Conger; species Conger conger. The sequence continues at coordinate 33,963,949 of NC_083769.1, read as the reverse complement.
CAGGTATTTTCTTTTGGTGAATTTAAGAGCCAACAACTTCATGCAGGACGACAAGGCAAGGTCTCTGCAAATTCCGACAGTTTGGTTGTAATTCCATCGCCCGGTGAGTACCATGCTTGGAGAGTTGGAAGAGAGCGGCACTAAGAGAACCTGTCAGTGGAGGAAGGGGGTCAGGCCTGGGACAGAGGTGATCCCACAGAATAAGGTTGGGCCACCACCCCTTTTCCTTCGTTGAAGCCCCAAATCTGTTCATGAATTGTATCATGTTACCACTGCACTGCCCTCACCCTCGCCAAATACCAGGAGCATTGTGGGTGAAGTGCACCCACTCCTACAGTGTACTCATGTATGCGAAAGTGTGAATACTTTCCAAACTACAGGTTACACAGTACAACAGAACAGTTTCTAGCAACTAGAAGAGAGATGGCATGTCTTTGGTCCCAGACAACCAGTAGCCATATCTTTGGAGAAAGGAGAGGAATCCTGACCAGCTGAAAGCCACTGTACAGCGCTGACAGACAGACAAAGAGACAGGAGCACTCTTGCATGCGTACTCAGGCCAGGCAGATTAGCAGACAAACAGACAGAAGGTCTGAGTGAGGGTGGAGATTGTCTGGAAACCCAGCCCTGTAAAAAAGCTCTGAAGATAATTTTGTGCCAAATGGGAGCTTGAATTTTTATTGTGAGTCAAAGCTTTTTTATACCAAAGGCGCGGTTTATGCTCACATTTATCTGCTGCTATGGGAATATAAAGACTGAACAGCCCAACTGAAGCTGTCAAATTGACAGAACTGCAATGTCAAAAAGAAAAACCGTGGTAGCATTACATCTCGTGCAGAAAACCAAACCAAAATAAGGGAATGAGGGGATCATATACCCCCTCCTATCAGCTGCAAGCATGTTGGAGAGCAAAGAGTGCTGCATAATGTATACTACACCAAGAGAGGAGCCACAAACAGCCCCTTCCATATAAAAGCATAGAAATTCCATTAAATACCACCGTAAGCATTATGGAAGCACACATAACACCAGAAGCAGCTTAAATCCATGGCTCGAACCAGCTTTGGTGAATCAGAGAGATGCCTTGGTTATCATGACACAGATTTGTCCGTAATTAATTAGAACTTCTGCTGAAGCACTTGGCTTAATTTTCAATTCATAAATTAATTATTGTCTTTGTGAGTGCTGTTCCATTCCTCCTCAGTAAAACGCTATGCATTAGAGAGATGCTGAAATACAGGAGCTAAAAAAACAAAAAAAGGAAGTGGGAAATATAAGCCAGTGGGGCCTTGTAAGCCAACAGCGAGACCAGACAATATGACCGTCGCGATTGCACTGTCACCCTTAGCCTCACCGCATTCAAATTCAGAAGACCTCTAAAAATGTCAGTACAGCACAGTACATGCAACGGTAATAAACTAACCCTTTGCGCATAGGTCAAACTGTTGGCAAATTCCAATTATGATGCAAAGAGAATTTCTATTTCAGGTAAAGGTGAACTGCAGAATAAAAATGAACACAAAATATTGTCCATCCTTTGGATGGAAACAGAGAAAGTTTATATCAAGACAAAGTAGATATAATAAAGACATTACGGCTGTTATTCTATCAACATTTGTCTATAAGTTTGATTTACAAGTAAATGCAAGCATTACACTTTTTCTCCACAAACTCAGTTTACAGAGTTAGTTTTAGTGATGACCAAACTTGCTGAACAGTTAGCCTTTAATTGTTAGTCAAATGTTGAATCCAAACCTACGACATTTAAAATATGAAAATTAGGTACACAGTAAAATGAAGAGAGGAGTGGTTTTAGTGACCAAAATTGGCCAGTTTAGCAGGCTATTAATATCAGGACGTTTAGCTGGGACAGTGGAGTGCCAGTCCTGTATTGGCAAACTTCATCCACTGTACCACTGGGAGTCACACATGTACATACTGTCGGCAGGAAGAATTGGATGTAGGAGTTCTCTACCACAGCTTTGTCCAATGCACAGTAGTAAAGGCTTTTTGTCTTGTCTAGGGATGCAGTGTAGCCATCACCAACCTCTTACCTTTATTTGCACAAGCGATCCACTGTAAGGGGGTGACATCATAGTTGTGTTGGCCCACAGAGAACGTAAACACTCGCACCTAGAAAGTCAGAGGGTCAGAGATTTTATTAACAATAAAACCAACAACATTAACTCAACATTAACACAAACACATTCTACTAGACTCAGAGCTGTACTACTAAACTGAATTTGAATCAAGATCGACCGGCTCTTTAAAATAATAAGAGAAGGAGAGAAGCATATGACATGGGAAGAGGATTCAACTCTAAAAAGAGAGAGGAACATAGAAAGTAGAAGAGATAAGACAGAGATATTGAGCAGAAAATAGAACATGAGATAATGAAATAGAAAGATAGAGAGCCACAAGGGGATGATGATAACTGAGCTTGGAGGCTACAGAGGACAAGGAGGAAAAGAAGATAGGGCAGAAACAGAGGAAACCTGAGAAATTAGAACATCATTACTTGTTACTACACTCTGTCTACACAACATGATTGTCATGCCAAAACGTCTCCAAAAATGAAGGAAAGAGAGCAAAAACCAGTATGATACAGTAAAAGGCAGAGGAGTCTCCATGAGGAAGATGGAGATTCACCAGGTGAAGACACATTTGAGTTAACAGAGGGAATTTATTACTTTCTTATGGCACAGGGCAAGGTCAATGTGACACTGCAATAGGAACCCACAAGTGGCCTCTGATTATATCTTCAATGCCATGATACAAAAAACATTGATGCAAACAATCCACATAAAAGTGTCATTTTAGGGGTGTCTCGGTGGCGCAAGCTGTAGAGCACTGACCGCATGCTCATTGCGAGCCGTGACGTCGGCGGTTCGAATCCGACCGTCTGACATTTGTCGCATGTCTTCCCCTCTCTCTCGCTCCCATTCTTCCTGTCTCTCTATACTATATACTGTCCAATAAAGCTGAAAAAGGCCTAAAAAATATCTTTTAAAAAAAAGTGTAATTTTAAGCGGGTGTGTATGACCTCTGTGCCTTCAAAAGACACACATGACAACAGGGGAGACTCAATTCATTTGATTGTTTGTCACTGTGTGACCCAACCTCAGCTTTCAGGTGAAGTGCTCTTGTAACTCCTGGGGTTAACCAAGGGTGTCCAAGCACAAAGAGATAATCATTCACACCATCTACCTAGAATGTTTATCCATACGAACATACATTTCCTGGTTTTTCGAAAATTCCCAGTTCTCTCTTCCCTGGCTATGTGACAAGTTTCAAATATGTTTTTCAGATAGCCTAAAACTAATTTCAAGCTCCAATCAGGTATGTTAAATGCTAATGATAAAGCAAAATCATCCTTCAGACACCTGAGATATCCTTGAGGTGTGAGATCAAAGAAAATCCAAGTTATGTGATGTGACTGTGAATCACAGTGAATCCTGCAGACACATCCCCTAATGTTCTCTCCTGAAGTTCCCTTTGGGGCCACCAAGGTGAGATTATTGATGAGTTGCTTCATCCTTATTATTTAAAATGTATGTCTAATTGGAGCTTGAAATGAATTTTAAGCTCTCTTGAAAAAGTCAATGACAATTTGAAAGCAGACTGCCCCTGTATCTGGTCCTGAGATAGAGCATTCTCCCTGGAGTCACCCCCTCTGATGGAAGTTTACCCATCGGATGGTGTGCCCATCAAAACTGCTGTTAGTAAGAAAAGTCGAAAGCAGGAGACAACGGAAAGTGGAAATGGAAGATTCACGAAAAAATTTTGATAGGGAGTGTGGCTACTGGCAAAAGCAGTTGAAAGTTGGAGAGTGAAGGAGGGGAGGAGGGGCGGGGGACAGTCACTTGTTTATGAGAGATGACAAGCTGCAAAAGACAGAGGACAGCAGAGGGAGAGAGGAAAACAGAAAGTGAAGGAGAGAAGACTGTTGCTGTTCATACGGAAGCTCTGATGATTAAGTGGCTAATTAGCAGTGAGGTCAGAGCTGTTAACACCAGCAGCAAATCTCCTCGCTTTCCAGACACGAAAGGAAAACACAGAGAAGGCTGCTTAATAGAGAGCAAGAGGGTTTGGGACAGGACAGAAATAAACGACAGACAGAGAAGGAACCGAGTGAGAGGAAACAGGTGTGAGACGCAGGGGTGGGATTGAAGATGGGGTGAGAATTTTCAAGATTCTATCAAACGCACCCAAAGTACAGGACAAAGGTACTGGTTCCATAAAGGATAAGAAACAAGAAGGTTGAGAACCAAACTAGGTTTACCTTACATGACGGCTTGGGTTAATAACTTTTCAGATAGTACACTTCTGAATGCGGTGGCAAAACTCCCTCAATTCAGGGAATAAATTTAACAATGATGAATAGGGTTGGAGTGAATCTGGGATACAGTAGTAAGGACAGAAAGAAGGACAGACTGACCGTCTTGTTGGGCCAGTTGTATCTCTCAAAGATGTCTTGTGCTCGGTCCTCACCCCCGTCTGTAAACATCATGATCATCTTGTTGCAGTTTGCTCGTGGGTAATTGCTATCCTGTGTGTTTCAGAGAGAGATAGAGGGTGAAGAAAATAACAATAAATAATAATAATAAGTAGTGTGTGTGCGTGTGTGCATGTACTTCTGTGTATGTGTGTATGAATGATTGACTGCTCCTGTTTGTTTATGTATATATGCATTTGGTGTGTTTATGTGTTATTAGAGTGGCCAGCAGTGGCTGGGGTAAGGATATTTGCGTTTCCAGTTTGGTGGACAGTGATGTGAGCTGTCGGCTCCAGATTCAGTTTGCTGCTCAAGCGAGCAGTCTGAAATAGAAATATGCGCTTTGGAAAAGTACTATGTGCATATAGAAAAGCTTGAAGAAGCAATCAAACTTGGTGTTGAAAGTACGCTTCAGCCTCCTGACAGGACAAGTAAAGTCCCCTCCATATCTCACTCCTTATCATTCATGTCTGGTCTTAATGGCTGCTTCCCGACAGTGGCTTCAGTTTCAATTGAAGCGGCTCCGGTGATTGGTGCATTGATATGCAGGCTAGCGCAGTGTCACTCTGACAAGATTCTAATAAAGATAAATAATATCATTACAAAACAGTTTTTCTTTTATTATGGGTCCACAGCCAATTATTCAATTCAATTGCTGTGGACACAGATTAAAATGCCTTTTTTCTCCTTCAGTTGAACAGGACTTGCCAGCTTAGTACATTAACCAATTGGCTGCTATTTTCCTCACAAATCTGTTCCACCCTAATGGCACTGGAATTGAAAGCAGCTGTAGATACAACGCAGACCCTTACCAATTTTAAAATCTAACGTCAGGAGACTGCTTGGAATTACATTTGTAATTGATTAAAAGTACAAATGCTTGTCATAATTTACAATCATTTTCAAGAATATACTGGTCATAGTGTGAGGGAAACAAGCAAACACAAAAATCACAGGCCTCAGATTTACGAGTAGAAGTTGAGGCCACATGTTTCATGCCCTTGGTCTGACAAAGGATTCATTTGGCAGAGTCATTCAGGCCAAGCGCAAATTATGACCGAAAGCAAAAGCACATTTCCAAGTGTTCTACAGGGAACTCAAATAACAGCCCTATTACAATGAAAGAATAAAAACAGGACACAAAGTAACAGCTGGAGTACGTTTTGTGCAGCCCGGCAGGAGGTTATGAGGGGCCATGGACTCTTTGTGTACAGCCGCTCCACACATTCAGTCAAGCCACAATTAACTCTTCAATATCAATGGGAATACAGCCCTAAGTGGAAGCACAGGGGTTTGTTGAAGTTCAAATTGAAATCATAATCGGTTCTGGGAAACATGTACAGAAAATAAAAATAATGTTCAGAAAGAGCAGCAGTATTGTCTTGGTAAATTAAAAAAAGGATTTAAAAAAGTGTGGGCCAACATAAAGTTGAAAGTTCAGGTTGAAAGATTAACAACGTTTTTTCCAGACTTTAATTTAGGTTTAGTTTACACGTGAGGAGCTATAACTGAGGTAGGAACTACACTGTGTCTTACATTAAGTAACTGTTGGAAGGCAAAATGGAAGCCGGACTTGTAGTCTGTGGTGCCTTTGGCAGACATGTCATTCACAGCCTCCTTGAAGATTTTCTTGTTGCGGATGTTGGCCTGGACCAGGTTCTTGAAGCAGGGAACCACAGCCTCAGCCTTCTCACTGAACTGAGAGAGAGAGGGAATGATAAAGAGGGAGAGAGAGAGATAGAGAGGGAAAAAAGAGGGAGGGGGGAGCTGTAGTCAATATGAGTATTCTATTCAAAGCTCAGAATCCCATTATCTTTATTTGACCTCTAATCTAAATCCAAATTAGCCTACTGTCATAAATATACAAAACTATACCAATGCAGAATATTAAGTGTGTGAATCATGCAATGATCCCTGACTGTGCCTACCCTGTTTTTCAAACTTTCTAGCATGGACTTATTAGGTGGCCTCAAATACCATACCTTTCCATTGTTTGCCCATGACTGCAACAATCGCACTTCAATAGCAGTATTTACCTCGAAACACTTGGAACTCTCTTCTCTTTCTTACGCATAATCCAGGGGAATATTCAGTTGCAAAACTCCCATCAGCCCTACAGACCCCCAACTCCCTTAGACGTCTGCTCGCCGTATTCTTATCACAGAGTGTATCACTCAGGTCACATTATCATTTGTTGTCTGCATAGATGGACCCACAGAAGTCACGAAGAGAGCCATGACTCAGATCACTGACCCCCTTGTGTGAGATTTGGCCGGCCAAGCAGAGCCACTTCAGGTACCACTCATCATGAGGTCGATAAGGCTGTTGGCTTCGTGCTGTCACGCTGGCTAAAACCCTATAATTACAGTGGTTGTCCTCACAGAGAACAGTTGCTTCAGCGGTACCTCAAAACACAAGTCGAATTACTTGAATGTGAGCACGGCCAACTATGCACCATGGCAGAGTTGGCTTTATCTTCACATTTGAGAACATCGATGACTTTGGTGGGTATTATCAGCCTTTTGATGTTCTCACTTTTTGAAGGTCACTCACAATGCTTTGATATTCTGGAGCTCAAACATTTGTAAAACCAGACAGAAACCATGGCAGAAGTTGACATTTGAAATGGTTCACAAGCTTTTTTGTCTTATTGGCGCACAAAAACAAAAAAAACTGACAGTAAAGTCAGGTTTAGCCTTCCCTCAAAACCTTAGCCTCACAAAAATAATGCCAAGAATACTATTTGGGAGTAAACAAAGCTTCATCTTTATGATTCATTTAAAATGGAGCTCAATGCATGGAATAACTCAGGTGTTTCAATGATAGAATACCTCGTTTACAATTAACACAAAATCTGTGGTGATAGCAGCCTGACGATTACAGCTGCAATGAATCAAAGACAGGCCAGCTGACATGTCGTACTCTATCTGCTTGAAAGGCAGGTCCTGGAGATGCTTCCAGATGAAACCATAGGCACATCATGGATGACTGTGAGCCAGGTGTGTGACCACCTGACAGGGCTCAGAGACGGGGGGAATTGGGGGGGGGGGGGTGGTTGTTAGATGGTGGGCGAGCAGCTGGCCACTTTCCTCTCAGGTAAGTCCCACTGGGTGGCCAATTAATGGAGCCATGGTGCTTTGTTTGACAGAAGCAAAATGAATGGCTGTAATATTCCAATGGTATGTATGCTAGCACAGCGCAGCCAGCTGTGGAAGCACGCTGGATGGCGCGCTGGGAGGGGGCTCAGCATGTGGCTATGGGAGGTGAGGCAGACCCACCGCATTCAGCCAACTGTCATAGACTGAAACCACTTTGGTTTCAAATTAGGGTCAACAACATTATCCTGAAGGACAATTCTCCCCCAGTCTTTCTACAGCTGCTGGGAAGTTCTTCAGCTACAGGTGTAGTCAGCGAGGAGAGATTACGCCTATTCCTCCCAGATGGCCGGTGGGAGACTGGCCAGGGTGATCCTCCTCCCCAGGGAACGTGCTGCTGGTGTGGGGAGGATGGAGCCCATCTCCTGGCCAGAGGCAGCGGCGGTCTGGGGAGTTCAGCAAATGCCAGGGAGTACATTTCTTCATTTCACCTTTCCTAATCACCTTTCGAGTTCGCTCCGTCTCCGCGCCTGTCTCAGCTCAGATAACTCGGCTGCTTTTTTTCCTTATTTAACCGAGCATCGCTACATCCGCTCGCTGATGTGAAGGACAGGCCTTAGGCGGCTGCTAAAAAAAGAGCACAGATATAGGAGGTGTGCTGCAGAAGACATCCCGGACCCTGGGCTGAGCAGCCGCGTGTGGAGCAGACGGGCCAGCCATCACTATCCATTTGGTGCGCTCCCTTTTTCCGCTCCCCGTGGGGACCGGGGCTGGGCAAACCAGGGGAGAGAATATGGCCTATATACGGCGCCGGCTGCCTAATCTCACCTGTCCACTCCACTCGCTCAGTCTGTCACATTCACACCAGGCCCCAGGGTGTCTCCCTGCCCCCACCTGCCTCTGCCTCGCGTTCCTTTAGCTAATATACTCGGATCTGCAAAGTCTATGTTTGTTGGCGTGTGTGTATTTGTGTGTATGCATATGTGTGTTTGTGAGTTGTGTGTCTTCACGTGAGTGCGTACGGATGCACACATGCACAGGTTTGCATAATGTGTGTGTTTCAGTGTGTGCCAGTGCGTGTGTGTATGCCTCTGCTTCTTTTTTTGAATAATAATAAAAAAATATATATTAAAAAAAACCCACAATAAACAAATATAGGACTGTATTATATTATCAAGTTATATTATCAACCCCAGAAAACCTACTGTTCTTCAGTGAACTCAGAAGTCCTCTGAATAGTCCTGTTTGACAAAAAACTATGCCATAAATTTCTGGAGACCCATACGAAGGAGGATAAAGATTAAATCACTCAGAAGAGCCAGGGTTGAGAAGGCACTAGAAAGGGTCACATTTATGTCAGGCTTGGTAAATCATTTCCAAAATAACAGTAACTGGCTCCATGCTTTTGATGGATGTCACAGTCACTATTACTGTGAAAGAAATGTTTCTATGTTGTTGGCTATCTACAAGCATATTGTTGTTAGTGTGGGATGCAAAGGCATTTAATGAGCAGCTGACGTTAAATGCTCATCTCTGCAATTTAATACTGGGAGCCATTAATCCTGCATGAATCATCGACTGAAATTACGAATGTGCTGTGATAACAGATACATCACCCACAAAGTCCTGTAGTCCCTCCTGAATAGTGCTTTACATACAACACACATCTAATATATCTACTGCAGTCTGCATACTACCCACAGCTAATTTATCATCTGCAGTATGCATACTACACACAGCTAATTTATCTCCTGCATTCTGCATACTACACACAGCTAATTTATCTACTGCAGTCCGAATACTACCGACAGCTAATTTATCTACTGCAGTCTGGATGCTACACACAGCTAATTTATCTCCTGCAATCTGCATACTACCCACAGCTAATTTATCTACTGCAATCTGCAACTATGTATCGCTGCAACTCCAGAAAGAAACTAGGCCTAATTGTCTGCAATGATAGTTGATATTTAATCACCAGACTATAAATAATAAATAAGTACTGACAAAATATCAGAAACATATTTGGAATAGTGCAACAGTTATTTCATTCATCTGAAGGTGAAACAAAATGGGGTTTCAATCGCAGACCTCCCCCAGAAATATAACTAATAAGTCCGTGATCAAATGTTTATCGGATCAATGATCAGCAGAAATGGGATTCTAAGTGGATTGTGAAAATAGTAAATTAAATAAAACCCCTGTGAATATGTGTGTTTGCCTGTACAGTACCCTACCAAGAGCAGTGCATATCCAATAAACATAATCCAATAAAGGCCTGCTGATGAGTCTGAAGCCAATGATACTTTCTCCCTTCATTACGAAGTTGAGTTGGTAAAAACAACTCTCGGTGCCCCTGAAACTGTTGCAGACAGCAGGTACACACGGTGCAGGCACACACACACACACACCCACCCGGGCAGCAGTGGCTCAGCTTTAGAGGTTGATTAGGGCTTTAACAGTCTCTCAAAGACAGCATTACCTGCTGGATAACCGAGCGTGGCTGGAACTAACTGTCCCCGAGACGGACACAAGGGCACCGCCAGCGGGCAGCAGGAGCCCAAGGTCAGACGCCACCGAGAGGAGAATTCTCTTTAACTTCTGTGTCTGAGTGCGCACGGGTGTGTGAACCGCGTGTGTGAACCGCGTGCGTACATGTACTCTGTGAACCTGTGTGTGTGTGTGTGTGTATGTGTGTGTATCTATGTGGAATGCATGGGTCCACTTGTGTGTATGCATGTGTGTACCTCACTCATACTCGATTAACCTTTGTGACAGTGAAAATGCTAGACACAGCATGTATACACCGACACACACGTACGCACGTACACACGCACACACACACACACACAGGGGCAACCATGCACAGCAACCCTGGGGCTTTACTAAGCCAAAGAAAATGTTCCCAACAGTTCTCACTAGAAGAGATTTGCAGCATTTTAAACAAAGGACAAATAAAGGTTAGATTTACACTTTTCTCACTGTGATTTTTTTTTAGAGGGTTGAGAATCTGTGACATTACTTCCCAGATAACTTTGCCCATCTCTCTAGCTCACAGCTGGGAGTCACACACTGAAGGCTAGGGATGAAGAAAGATTATCAACGTGGGTCTTCAGCCTGCACCAGCACACCCACTGCGTGCGTGTGTGTGTGTGTGTGTGTGTGTGTGTGTGTGTGAGTGATGCCTGTGTGCGCGTGCGTGTATGTGCACGCGTGCGCGCATGTATGTGAGTGATGCCAGTGTGTGTGTGTGTGTGTGCGTGCATGCCCGTGTATATGTGTGAGTGTTGCCTGTGTGTGTGCATGTGCGAGTGTGTGTGTCCATGTGTGTCTGTGACAGTTTGTGTGTCGCTGCATCCGCACAGTCATTCTGTTGATCAGTGCACATTCCGCTCCGCTCTGCATCATACCACTGTGTGGTCAAACATTCTGACGCTCCGTCAAAGTAAATAACGTGGGAGACGGGCAGGCGAAAGAAGAGAAGAACAGAACGGCACGACGGATAGCGGCGGAAAGAGAGACACAGCAAGATATGTGATCTAGCGTTACCGCTGGCATTGTGGTCACCCTCCCTCCTCCCTCCACCCTCCATCCCTTTCTTCTCTTCTTCCAGCCTCAGATCGGCCTGTGCCTTTCCCTCCTTATCTGATCACATGCAACTTCAAGGAATTACCACAAGAAGAGAAGAAGAGATTATTAAAAAAATCAGATTACTGTTACTCATTTTATTATTTATTTGGCGTAATGGGCTCTGACAGACGCTGAGCGATATCTATCTGTCCAGAGAGCCGAGCACGAGGTGTGCGCAGTAGAGGTGATTACTCTGACAGGGGCGCACTGACGACTTCCATTCCCACTCGCATTCAGACCTTCCCAAGACCTGCCTTTCTTTCAGATAAGCTGATAATGCAAGACACATGGATGCACCCAATACACTCACACATGCACACACACAAACACACATACACAAGCATGTAAGCGTGCACACACACACACACACACAAACGTATGCGCACGCGCACACACACAGACACACACACACACAGCATGTAGTATATCCACGGGCAGGCCCTGAATGGACTGTAATGAAGTAAAGATTTAATCTGATGCTGTGGGCTCACGCTCATGCGCTCTATGACTTACATTAACACGATAAAGGAAATGGACTTGCACTTCTCTGGGCAGAGCACATCATTGTGAACTGAAGAGCAGGATCCACCCTATCAGAAATGTGCCCCACGTAACAACTCACTCTTATTGGCTGATCAGAGCGCACGCCCACAATGACACAATTACATTAAAAGATGAAAACTAAGGTTTTATTTTATTATATTATTTTATTATTGCTTTCAGCTATACCTAGTTAAATCCCCCCCCCCCATTTCCCTTTATTTTTTCACTTATTTCATTGTTTTCAGTAATATGTAAATGCTTTCGCAATATGAATACATGTCATCATGTCAATGAAGCTCATTTAAATCTGAAATTGAACAATAAAACTGCAATTGACTAGAAGCAGGCAGTACAACAGAAATGGAAAGGCAGAAAGAAACAACCTGACAGACATAAAAGCAGACAGACAATGAAGCATACAGACAGCAACAAAAAGGCATAAACAGAGCTCGAAGGAGGGAAAGAGTGTATGTGTGTGTGTGTGTGTGTGTGTGTGAGAGAGAGAGAGAGGCTGAGAGATAAATCAATTTGGTTCCCAGTGGCAGAAGCAACTCATCTTCACTTAGTAGTGAGCAAAATTAAAAGGGACAGATTATTCCCTGTTGTTGCATCTAAAATGGCATTATTAAGTGGATATGAAGATGGATGCAATGCTATGCTTTTGCATTGTGTGCTGATAAGGCAACAGCATTCTGTCTGTAATCTAACAGCTGTTGGGGCCAGAATATTTCTTATACAAGACAAACACACACACACACACACACACACACACAGAAATGTATTGCACGCACCCACACATGCACATACACACATCCAACCTCTTTCATTGATGTCATAGCTGGCCCCAATTTCCACCATGACACACACACACACACACACACACAGAGGCATTCAGTTTTAGTGATACAACTGTCCCTAATTGGACACGCACACACACTACTACACACACTACTACTGTAGACTTTGAAGCATGCTCACTCACTCTGGCCACGTTGACATAATCATCGTCTGACAGAGTATCCAGCATCTCCATCACGGAGGTCTTCATCAGTTTGAGAGTGAGACCACTCACGCTGCCACTCCTAGACACACAACAAGTCACATGGGTACCACAGTATTTTTACTCACTCCCTGTGTGTTCCTTGCTATACTTTTAAGCAAAATGAAATGACTTAAGCAAAAATAAGTGAATTCATGTCTGTGAGAATGTGTGGCCAGATAGTCGGTCTGTAATTTTTGCAGCAGCATATCACTCATCGACCCCAATGCAAATACCTACTGCTAGGCTTGAGCACAGGGATGCTATGGTGCTTCGGACAAGAAATCCAATCACTTACACTAAGTCACAGTAAACTTCTGTGTCTTAGTGTTGACACTGTGCCTTTGTGCTATTGAAACTAGCTTCATGGAATAGGATTTTCCCATAAGGAAATAGAACACACAAGACTATATTGCAAATATGAAAATGTTTTCTTAAAATATAATGAGAAATATATTTCACAAAAGTATAATATGCTGCAATATCTAATAAATAAATGTTCCCAATTTTTAGTATATTGCATTTCCTTAAGGGCTTATCAGCCATACAAAACACAGCCATGTAAAGACCTTTAAGAAAAAAACTGTGCATAAGTTTAATTACGTAATGCACAAAAAACCAAGCTTAATTCCCAAGCACGGGTACATTTAATTCACAAGCACAACTCCAAACAACAGGTGTCACTAGTACCCTGCACTGGTGCTGTGGCAGCACTTGTGTGTGTGTGTGTGTGTGTGAGAGAGAGACTGTGGGTGTTTTGTGACATGAAGACATCGATATACATGGGGATACATACACGTCAACGATGATGACCATGTCTTTGGGAGAAGAAGCCCCTTGGATGTACCTGTGGGCAAGAAAAGGAAGGTGACCTGATGAGACGTCGCCTGACGGCTGGTATTTGTGAGTGTAATTTAACAGAGTGCTGATGATGACACAGTGTTGACAGAGTGATTCATCTGTGAAGAGTTAAACAGATTATTTAGGCTGTCAGCCCCTTTGTCAGGTGGAGACATTAGCAGTTTTGCATGATTACGTTATGGTTGCTAATCTGTTTCCAAAATAGGAACAGATTGGATATGTGTTACCAAAGCTTTCTAATTCTTCCCTGTGATGCTCAGTGAACCTTTGCACAAACTGACAAGGCAGTTAAACTACCAGAAACAAGGTTCATAAGCGAGGAAAGAGAAGAGATTTTTCACCAGATACACTGTTATTTGGAAGATCCAAAAATAGCACACATACATATAATGTACATAATATACTATATGGATATAGACACACTACCTAGCTCCAATCTGTTTGCAGTTAAAAGCGCATTATGTCTGCCTCGATCTGAGCATGACTGGTGTTCCTCACGGACCTCTACGCTCAGCTTTGATCTCACTTTAGAAAGACAACAGGACAACAGCGTTGCCTTCTGGGTAAGGGCGCGGCACGTGGGCGGTGTGCGTCTCCGGGGAAAGCGGCCAGATCACTACAGCCTCTTTCCCTCTCTCCATTATCAGTCCTTTCAGTTCATTTCCATGTTTGCCAGGTGCTGTGGGCTGACGGCTCTCTCTCTGTCTCTCTCTCTCCCTCCCTCCTTCTCTCTCTCCCTCTCTCTCTCTCCCTCCCTCCTTCTCTCTCTCCCTCTCTCTCACTCTCTCTCCTTCTCTCTCTCTCCCTCCTCTCTGTCTCTCTACCCCCCTCTCTCTTCCCGCCCTCCATCTCTCTCCCTCTCTCTCTCTCTGTCGCTCTGTCTCTCTCTCCCTCTCTCTCTTCCCGCCCTCCCTCTCTCCCTCCCTCTCTCTTCCCGCCCTCCCTCTCTCTCTCTCTCTCTCTCTCTCCCTCTCTCCCTCTCTCTCTCCGCTGAAAGAGGTCACTCTAAATCAGACGGGGCGGATCTGCAGCTCCGGGCATCGCCGCGGCTCCACCTGGATTACAGGGCGGAGCGCCGACGGCGGGGGCTGGCCAAAGCGGCGTGCCGAGCCCCTAACCCCTCTCCCCCGCTCCCGTCCTGGCTCCGGCTCACAGCTGCAATCCCGCATTTGTGTGGGGAAACGCCGCTGAAGAGCCCAGACTGGGCAGCTCTCCCAGCCCGGCTCGCTGATAGAGAGAGCTGCAGCCCTGCGGCTGCTCCAGCCCGGAGAGGCAGATTAACTGAGCATGTCCAGGGTAAGAGAAAGAGTGGGGGGGAAAAATCCAATTATTTTCAATAATAGACAACGGCACATCAAAGGTAGAACTTCCTCTGCTCTGCGAGTCTGTGTGGCATTCAGAATCAGGTCTGGAACCATGAAGCGTATTGGCATGACTTTTTATCAATTTAATTACTAAAATCTTAATTTAAAAAGAGTGAGTGAGTGAGAGAGAGTGTGTGCAGAGCAAGACTCATGAAGGTGGCTCTTCCTGTTAGATGGGGCTGCTAAAATACTACAGCACCACCTGTCCCTGCATGCTTTACCATGCAAAACAGAGGGAGAGAGAGAGAAAGAGAGAAAGAGAGAGAGTGAGAGAGGGAGGGTGGGAGGACAGAGGGAACCAGTCGGATTAGTTAATGTGGCACAAATGGGGGGGGGGGGGGTTTAAAATTCGGAAATGAATCAGGACCTAAAGGCTGAATTAACTGGATTTGGTTGCTGTATTCCAAAGGTACAATTAACAATGTACAGGCTGGAAATTCTTATCCCTCATGCCATAAAAACCATCCAATGACAACCTCCCACGCACAAGGACCAGCAACAGCAGAAACACAATGGAGATTTATGCAGCCGCTACATATTCACAACCAGGCCTGTACGTTATACCACATCTATCACAGTAAGGCACACAATGCCATTTTCTTTACTACAATTCACACAGAAAAATCACCCCCCTTTAGTTAAGAATGTACATGCTGGTTTGTCATTTCTTTATATAACAGCCTTGTTTGTTTATGGGTCCTAGAGGAGACACTTAATCAATAGCTTGTGCATCAATGCATGAGCTGTGGGAAAACTTGATAACCAAGAAAAGCTGAATTAAGAAGTATATAAACACTGACCAGCGGTTGTTTCATATTCTGTATGAAACCCAAGGATTCACGTTGATCAGTGGATATTTTATATTCTCCGCTAAACTCCGTGATCCAGATGTGTTGTTTCTGCATGGATTCCACGTTGTAATTACCTCTTCACTGCTGCCAAGAGCTGGCGTTCTTTCCCCATCATTACCTCCTCTCCCCTGTGCCAGGGCCAGGTGATGAGCAGATGGGTCTGACTGGTGCCCACCCACCCGACCAACCAACCAGCAACCCAAGCCAGCCACCCACTGCCCACACCCTGGACCACTCCGTACACCTTGTACACCTTCTCTCGCTCTCTCTCTCTCTCTCTCTCTCTCTCTCACACACACACACACACAAGCAGGCACACATGCATGTACACACACACACCCTACTGCTTCCTTGTTCGGCTTCCTGTACGCAGTTTGGACCAGATTATTTCACGTTCATGTTTTTAAGTGAACCAACACAGCGTTTATCTTACACAATTAATTACAGTAAGTGATTCTGAGAAACATATTAGCGTAGAGCTACAATTAGAGATGTTACGAGAGGAACATTAGATCTGGAACATCAGAACTTATTTGTCAATTAATCAAAACAAAATACGACTGGGCACGCTCAGTTTAGGGACCCAACCAGCCAGAAGAAAAAAAAAAAGAAAGAAAGCAAATTTAAAGTCTCTGGAGCAACCAAGCAAACGCGAATGGTAGTTTATTGCGGGGTATTTGATAGTTTGGTGGTTTGTAGTAAAATAAAGCCTCCTGTGGTAGGCTTGTGCTGATGGATGATGGCGATGCAGAGGGATGATAAAAGGAATTAGCATGGTTGGAGGGGGCTTTATTTACAGGGGATGTGATGGATCGTGTGGGTGGGGGAGGCTGGGACGCGCGACAGTAGCAGGAGCGCTGATGTTTATTGCGCCGGGGTGACGTGGAGCTTCTGCCGTGGTGGCCTGCACACTGAGACAGGGACAGAGAGCACACAGCGCGGGGAGACCCCTGTTCTTGGGGGGAGACAGAGATTATTACACATGCTCCAAATTAATCAGGAGGTGGAGGGAGCACAGGGCTTCACATACCATCTCCAAATTGATATTAATTAGGTGGTGCAGAGGTCAGTACAGCGAAGTACACTGCCTAGCCTACCCACACACACTTAAATCCTGCTGTTTGAGTGTTTTCTGCCAACTTTGTTTTACTTGTAACTTTGTGGATACATACGGAAAAATAGAAAGGAGGAAGGTGATCACAGCTGGTATTATGATTCATGCAAAGCAAAAGGAAAGAATGGAAATAATGTATTTCAAGAATATGTGCGCTGCTACAGTTTCCATTCGGCGTCTTGTAAAACTGTATGGAAAAGTGTTTTGCCTCGATGCTTTTAAAACATGCAGTCATGTATCGCATGACTCAGAAACACTAACCTGCAGCCGGCAAAATACGCTACATTTGTATAAAAGACGGAAATTGGCCGACAGCAAAAACGTAATCTCAAACTGTGTTCTGAAAACAATTGGGAATTTATGAAGTTGTTTATCTGCGTTTTTTTCCGGGCCGCCCTCACCCCGTAACGCTCTCATTTGCATTCATGGGATTGTACGGCACGGGAGCGGCACTATACGCCGTCGATACATTAACGCCAACGAGAGGGGCTGAATGCTCCGCAGATAAGACCACGCTGAGATGATACATGTGCACCCTGACACATTTTTATTAAGTGTGCTGATTTAAATGTGAATTTCTCAGAATCGATGGAATTACGGGTGTTTGTGCGCCAGTGTGACATGCGCTTTAGCTGCCTGGAAGATTGAAGCTGCATTGGCATTGTGCTGCAGCGACAGCCTTTATTATTTTATGGACTGATGTTTCCTCTGCCGCTTCTCCTGAGACGTCCTTATTGAATGAAGATTAAATTAAGATAAAATAAAAAAGAAATGCAGTAGGAAGGCATTGGGGAAGGACTGCTGGTTTTTATTTATTTCTCCTTTTTTGTATTTCGTTTTTTTTGCATGTTGTCTATTTCTGGGTTTGTGGAGTATGGTCGATACCTATATTATATCAGATGTTTGTGGGAAGACCTTAAGGCTGAAAGTTCTATTTTTACTTCATTTGAATGCGATTCTGCAGTGATATACCAGGCAATTAATTTTAATACATCCATTTCTATTGAAAGCATGGATACAAACCCAGACACACACACACACACAAACGAAAAGCAGGGTGTATGGCACTGATCCAAAGGTGTCAGAATCAACACACAAAGCTATCAGCACTCTTTAGACTGTGTTTTTGAAGAAAAATAAGGAAGTGCTTCATATTTCAGCCTCTTTCCAGCCATTCTTTACGACTTCCCAGGAAGACGCCCGGCTGTCAGAGATAATATTAACACAGGACCCGAGTCGCCCTCTGACACCACACCCATAACCGCACCGTCTGGCTTCCCCTTTCAAATACTGCAGGAACGGAGGGAGGAAGCCACAGAAGGGTAAAGAGGGGATAGATAGATAGAGACAAAGTGAAAGTGGAGCATGACATACAACTAAGGGAAGATGAGCACAAGAGAAAGAGAGAAAAAAGTGAGAGGATGAGATAGAAAGAGAAATGGGCATAGGAGCGAACACGCTGTTGAAAGGGAGGGATAAAAGCAGAGAAGAAAGGAGCACAGCAAAGAGGGGGGCAGTCTCGCCCATCACCCCGGTTACACTGAGAGGATTCCTCTGGAACAGCACCTCCCTGTGGAATTGACCACCAGACACACCAAGCAAAAATATTTACAGAGACGTGAGATTGGCTTCCCCAAGAAATCAATATCTCTTATGGCCTGCATGCTAGATTGCACCAAGGAGGTAATGGGATCTTTGAAACGCTTGGGTAACAGAAGTCTATGTGCTTTTCTCTGGTGCATTGCGCACTCTCTCTCTCTCTCCCTCCCCCCCTACGTGTCCCCCATCCTTCTCACACCCTTCCTTTAATAACCTGTACTGACGTTACGATCAAGAAATGTTAATAATTAATGTCAGAGCAATTGGAGACAATTAAGTGTGGTGGCTGGACCATTAATTTTCCTGGGGCCTAGGAGACTGGGGGTTGGGGGTGTTGCGCTCAAAGGGAACACTGCTACAAAGAGGGTGGCTAATTGTCTTTATTTTCCCACAGACGATGTGCAGCCGCAGTGCTATTATAGAAAGAGCTATAGAATATAATCACACTTGCCAGTTTCCAATAGGGAGTTCACAAGCTGTGTTTGCAATTCAAGTGCAAGCACCCTTTACTTGTTTGTAAGACACCCAACGATCCACACAGGCCAAGTCAGTAATGACACAAACTTTAAATCAGATTCATTAAATCTCCCCAGTGACGGGGCTAAATCAGTTATTCCTTGATTACATTCCGCAACAGAACAATTTGAGCATCCAGACATCTCTGGCATTAATAAAGGCCTACAGTAGAAGTTAATAAACATGTGGTTAACAGTATGTTAATTTGATAATGGTTGAATAAGCTGTATCTCTGGGCTTAGGGATGCTTGGAATGTACGGTATGGGTTGCCAAATGTGACATTAACGCTATAATTTTTCTCTCCATTTTCCCCACATTCAAGCATAATAGCAAAAACAAATATTTGAAATCACAGGTGTACCACAAAATTATAAATATATATATATATATATATATATATATATATATATATAAGCTAATTGTTTAATCATTTAGTGTTTTTATTATTTAGCTAAATGTATAACCATTTAGCTAAAAGAATAAAACATTTAGCTAAATGTTTATCTAAATGTAGAAAACATTGGGCTAAATGTATGAAACATGGGGAGGACTTTTCAACAATTCCTGTAAATGTTACATTTAACAATTCCTGATACATGCATAGCAATATATAATTACAATATGTTTAATAGTAGTGAATTATCTCACTTACAGACATATCATTTTGTAATATGTGCAAGGGGCCTCTTGGACACAGTACTTGCATCACTGGATATCAGTGAACAACCTGCTCCAGCAGAAAGATTCCAACACAACAAATTCCCTGTCGTGTCACTGTCCTAACTTTGTATAATAGCCTGTGGATAAGATTGTTAAATATACACTCACTGAGCACTTTATTAGGTATTTATCAGACTTAGTTATTAGTCTTCAACGGCTGTAGCCTATCCACTTGAAGAGTTATGTGTTCAGAGATCCTCTTCTGCATACCACTGTTGTAATGTGTGACCTCTCTCATTAAAAAGGCGTTTTTGCCTGCAGAACTGCTGCTGACTGGATATTTTTGTTTTCTGCAAACTCTAGAGACTGTTTTGTGTAAAAAGCTAGGAGATCAGCAGTTTTTAAGATATTCAAAATCCTGTCTGACATTGACAATCATTCCACAATCAAAGGAACTTATTTCACATTTCTTCCCCATTTTGACATAATTTTGGTCTGAAAAACTGCTGAACCTCTTGACTATGTCCACATGCTTTTATGCATTTAGTTGCTGCCACATGATTGGCTGATTAAATATTGCATTAACAAGCTGATGTACAGGTGTACCTAACAAAGTGCTCAGTGAGAGTATATCGGCAATTAGCAGGGAGTCATTTACAGAGCTACTCTCATCTGAGCAAAGGTCACAGCACAGCCCAAACAGTGTGGGCCCCAGTGACAGCTTCTCAGTGTTGCATAATATGAATCCTTTGGACATCCCACAATTCCCCATTTCAGGAACATTGAGCGTGAGCTAGTGCAGCTAGAAGACTACATCATCACACAGATAAACAACATCATCACACAGATACAGTAGACTAAATCATCCCATAGGTACAGTAGAGTACATCATCATAGCACTACAGGCCCTATCTCTACACAGGCATGGACTGTACACTGTACACACATTGCAGCAGAACTATATTAGTGTAGCATTAGAAATAAAGGTCCAAGAAGCTTACATCATAAAATAATTCACCAAGATCCTATGGTGTGTTTGTGCTGTACCCTTTGGAATTGAATATTGACCATGTATCATGTACCCATTATCCATGTAAAATTGTTCTCCAAACCAAAGCAGTCAATTTGAAGCTGAATACCTTCGGTTATTCCTCATACTTACAAGTCCTTAACGGGAATGGATTATGTCCAGAGATAGCACCCATGTCGAGGTAGCACACGGAATTGTTGCTTTAAAAAACCTCCACAGTGATGCTCTTTCATTTTTACGACCCCTTTGATCATTTCAAGGAAAACTCAGTGCATCGTGATGTAAGACTGATGAACAGTAGATGCACTTTAGAAGAGGGGAAAAGAAGTCGCCACAAAACTACTGATGCCATTCCAGCAGATACCATTTTGAGCTAAAGTTTTATTAAACCTATTAAGTCATAAACATGTTTTGGCAGTAAGATCACGAGCATGAACTATCACTGGTATTTAAAAGCATTCCATAAAAGGGAACATCAATTATTAAGTTTTAAAGATTGAGGCCACCATATGATTAAAAACATTCCTCTGTATGGATGAATAAAGTCACCCATTAGGAACAATGATTTAATAACTCTACAGTATCCTTGAATGCCGGCACGAAAATAATCTCATAAATTACGTTAATGTAAAGTAATCTGAAGGAATATATCAGCATGAATATAAATGAGGGTATAGGATAAAATTGTCATGTGGATGTACATGATCAGATAGCCAAATGTAGCATGCGTTATTCTGGAGACCAACAAGAATGACAACTTCTTACTAGAATCCACATATGGAGCAAAAATAGCTTTCATTGAATTATAATATATTTTGCTAAAAATCCCATTTTTTATTTTTCCATAAAAGGGGTAAGTACATCAGGTATTATTATAATGGCGGTCAAAGTGCTAATGGTTTTATTGTGATTGTTCAATAGTGATGCAGCTGAGCTCCTGGAGTATTTTCATTCCAGGAAATGCCCCACGAGGCAGTTCATGGAGACGCATTTATGAACGTCTATTTGTCTTAAAGTAACTGCTGTACATACCCCTCCTCTGCATGGACACAGCAGCTCAAACCGTATGCAGCAGTATAAGTGATGAATCACTTGATGGGGAAATGTTTTACTGTAGCAGAGTGAGTAAACTGAATAATGGTTCTGCGTAGTGCAGGGAAAAGGGATTGAAATGATTACAAGAGTTGCAATTGATTGTAAATTATAGTAAATGATTCTTGTGTCAGCGCGGGAGTGCTCAGACATCCACGTGCCCCTGAAGGCACATGGCATCGGCGAGAGATTCGTTTTGCTCTGCATTCCAGCGGCTGAGCTCATGAGCAGCAGGTGCGCACACTGCCAGTTCTCAGCTGTAGAGGAGTCACTCCGGTGTAATGAATCCGAATCACTCTCCGGGCGACACGTGGACCACCCTGCAGAACTCAGAGCCACAGCTTATGCCACTGCGTCGACACTGTGAGCTTCAGCTCAACCCACCAACCAGGAGGCCGCTGAAAGCAGGTCCATCAATGTGACAATGTACTACATATATTTAATATAATGCTGCATCGCTGTCAAAGAAGGTTTCATCCATATGTGTATTTAATCCTTCATGTCATTTAGGAAGACAAAGACCACAGATAAAAAAAGAAATGTTGAAGTGTCCGTCAAGTCACGCAATTGAAATGATTCATATATCTGTTAATATAAACAGTATCTGACATTATTTGGTTAAGTATATCGCATTTTAAAGTTCAAGGTACCTGGTACCAGGAACCAACAGGCTGTTTGGTTTGAAGACTCAAGAATCGGCCTGCGAGTTGGAGTCAGTATTTATTCTTTTTGCTTGATTTCTACATGATGTGCAATTTCCATGTGTTGAAATTTATAGGACCAGGTGCACATCATATTTACATATGAATTATCACAATAATTGTTCATAAATTACAATATGAGGTGTGCTGTTCCTTGATGAAGAGACAAACAAGACAAACATACCATTATGATGCTGTGCTGTTGTATTGTTGTATTTTAATGGAAACATTTACATCCCCAAAATATATAGCAGTCCTTACAACTAATTGCTTATCCTCAGAATATTTGCACAGTTGTGATGTAGCTGTCTCCAAAGATGAAATGCAGGGGTAGAAACATTGGGTATTCAAGCAGAAGAAGAAGACTATGTTCAACAAATGCATTGGATATGGAAGTGGCACTGAATTAAATATGGGCCAATTTGTCACTGGTGTGATATTAATGTGCCCTTTGATTGATTTCATTGCAATTTGTATCCTCATATAAAATCTTTGATTAAATCCTTTGTGATTTTTTTAAAGCAATTGTAAGGTCATCAATCTGTTTTATCAATTCATCCTTTATGGCGTCCCAAACATTTTGAAACTCGTCTCATATTTCCACAGTTTATACATTCTCGGAGAGAATTCATAATGCGATGGTATGAGTGAGTTTGTGTGTGTGTGCGTCTGTGTGATTTCAGGATTTCAAAAAACCTGTCTCTCTCAACACCAGACAGTTTGACTAAACTAAATCTCATTCCATCAGTAGCTGCTGGAACTGCACTAGTGGCCACTCACTGGTAGCATTTACAAGAAACAACATCGCCCCACAATCACACACGACAACCAAGGGGCTGGCCTAACACCCGGGCCTCTGTTTCGCCACAGGTCCAACATCAGACACTCTGCAACAGGTTCTCTTGCTGTTGCTAGGCAACAGCGCATAATCCCCAGGGGCGCGGTTGCCAACATTGGTGCATTTGGCGTGAGACACACACTTTCAGGCTCTGTCTCACGCTGCCACGCTACCCAAACACATCTCACGCCAAATAAAAAGAGCACAACGGAAAACAAAGCCGCTCCCTGATTAAGCTAATTATTCAACAATTATGTATCAGCTGGCAGCACAAAGTGACATTGGTTCAAAAATATTACAGAAAGACTGTCAATTGGCTACCTATCTTTGACATGTCTATCTCAATCCAGCCAGCTGACCAAAGCTGGCAACCCTGCCCAGGGGTTTTTACTGGAGCAATTCAAACAGATGGACAGCTACTGCATCTCAGCTTGACTAGTTATTGACAGAAATATAACAAATCAATAAACATGTTAAATAAATCACTTACAAGGCCGTATTACACAGACAATATAACCATCAGCCTCATGCTATTTGTTTTAAATGTTAAAGCACCTAATCTGTGTGTAATAGGTGCAGACTGTTTAAAAGAGATTAGAAAAAAAGAAAGAAAAACATGTATGGTCCTCTCCAATTTAAGTGTCAGAATGAAGTCATGTTGTCACTGCAACAATCCAATCACTGGCGGCAAGTTGTTCTCTCTGAGATTTACAACATTTACAACAGGTTTTCTGCGATATCCTTTCTGTGGGAGAATCGCCAGGGATAGTTCTGCAAGTGTAAACTTAATTACTCTGCCAGCTCCCACCTTGTTAGCATCTCTTTATACTCACTCTCAGGGAGACGCAGAGGAATGCAGGCATCAGTGGGGGATTTTCTACATCTTTGTGGATTTTACAAACGCGTTCAACTGATTGTGTCAATACATGGCTGGGTATGTTTATACTCTTGCGATGGTTAGGGAGGCAGACTACCACAGTACAAGGTATACCACTAAAAAAGAGAAGATATTTCACACAAACATGCACACACACACACACACACACACACACACACACACACAGACGTGCACACACACACGCACAAGCATTTCTATTTTTGGTTTTACAATCACTGACCAAGGAGAATCTGCTCTTTCCAGAATTGCCAGACCTGGCAACCACTCCATGGGTGTCAGTGCAGAACTATTTAAAGGAGTCTTCGAAGCAGATATTCACTTATTCACAGTCACAGCCAAACTGTTATTGCAGCAAAGCAGAGGCTCCGTGAGTAATCGTGACACAGAAAAACAATGAAAAGGGTTTTTGCACTCAACAGACCCTTCAAAAAGGCAGAAGGAAGTCATGTACAATGTAACATGACAGTAAGCATTTGTAAAAGGCAAAGAGCTCAGTTTCAAATATGTGAGAAATATTAAAAACATATCTCAAGCACAGGCAATGTGCATTCCTATACTACATTAACCACACTCCTACAGTACATGGAATCAGTTTTCTGGCCAAACCAAATTGTTGCGATTGGCTGGGCTGTTGGGAAACAAGATTCACTGGAGGAGAACAGCAATCATGTCCAGTGGCCTCCACACAGTTCAACTGGATTCAGATGTAACATGGGCTGTCATGGTACCCACAATTAGCCTGCCACAAACTAGTCAATGTGCCTCTGTTTGTGTTTTAAACACAGGTGTAGACAAGCACCTGATCTGTGTTAAGAGGGATGGCAGCATCTCTCACACTATTACAGCCTGTTTCAGCACACATCTGCTGGTTCTGCAGTCACAATTTTAGCATCCTAATTACAACATAATGGCGTAACATCAGTTGTGTTCACCATACCTGCACAGTACTGTATGCTGTTGTACGATACGTAAACTGCTGTTTGCCTCTTCGGTGTAAACCCATTACCCCAGTTCCAGAAGTCTAATTTACACTCACGACTAGCTTTTCTTTCACTAGTCCTATTAACTTGGTCAGAACACGCACCCTTGTGCATTCATTGTCGTAGAGGCTTTAGTGAATTGCAGTAAGTGATATTTATATTGATGTATAGTATATTCTGACACTGATGTAGAAAAGGCTGTCCACAAATCTCTGTACTCCGTCGGTGTGTGTAATCTCCGATAGATCACTTATGTGCACAGCCTTGTTTTAATTGCAGTCCTCAGGGTTCGGTTCCTGTAATGTGACCATGAAAGCTGTCTCTCTGCTGGACCGGTGGTATCAAGCCAGAGGTCAAGCTGCTATTTCTGCTCTCTGCACAACCCCTGTGCTCTACGCCCTGACTCTGGGACTCCACAGACACCCCACTGCTCCTCGCTCTGATTCCACCACTCAACACACTGACCCTTCCCCTCTCCTCACTGACCCTTACCTCACTGAAACAGGTCAGCACAATGTAGAGAACTGCTGATTCAACCTCACCCCCATCTGTTAGTGATACATACATAACACTGTGAGACAGTATATTATAAACACGCCCTGTAAGTTCCTGTTAAGTGGGTCTTATGTCATTCATAACACCTTAATACCACAACGCTTATCAATAATGCTGCATAACTAGGGTGCAAACATCTGGGTACCCCTGGTTTAAATGTCTGTTACAATAAATCGGTACGATTGAAAGAAAACCTGAACTGTCAATGAGTGAAACATGAGACCTTTCTGCTCATTCTAAAGCTTTTTTATTTTTTTTACCATTTATAAATAAAAAGGAAAAGGGCCCTCCGCAAAAGTTTGGGAACCATTTTGGATTATTCTGAGTCACTTCAATATATATTTTTCTTTTTTTTTTCCACCAGAATTACAGGTCTTACCAGAATCAATTTCCTTTGTTTTAGTTTCAGCCAAACATCCCCTGTCTGCTGAGTGCACTGCATACAAAAGCTAGAGACACACCCCTACAATGAGGAGATGACAACAGCACTTTCCCCTTATGGAGAGCCCGTCTCCCTCATTCCAGCCACGTAAGGGAAAATAAGAACTATCCGGCGGGAGGGGGGGGGGGGGGTAGTTATTCTAATGCTCTGAAGGAGAGACTTGGACTGGGGGCTCCAAACAGCTGCTGATTGCTGAGGGACCATTAGAGAAACATTAATCACCTGAGCCTAGAAGCATCCTTTACCATGCAAGAGAGAAAGAGAAGGGAGAATGAGAGAGAGAGAAAGAAAGAGAAAAGAGAATGAGAGAGGAGAGAAAGAAGAGAGAATGAGAGAGAGAACATAGACTAATGTAAAGAAAACTTTGCCATCCTTATTCCATCTACTGCTTTAATATGCCTTTTTCATTTTTTGCATTACTAGTAGTCTTACTAGTAATACGCGTTTGTTGGTTGGTTTGTCTTGCTAGTTCAACATCTGTTTACCCTGAAGTAACCACACTTACCCATCCCTCTTTCACAGATCTATTCATTATACTTGTGGTAATCATCATGTTTATGATGATGATGATGATGATTATTATTATAATTATAATTATTATACTGAATATCAGAAGCTACAACAGTGAGCCATAAACAGCCATGCCAATAAAAAGGCATAAAGGAGCTACAGACATAATTTTAGCACAATTTCAAAACACATTTTGAATATATGTAGCAGAAACCAAACAAATCCCTGTGTAAGATATTGAATATTCATCAAAATGGCTGCTGACTATCTG
The DNA here is from genome assembly GCF_963514075.1 of Conger conger. Classification (NCBI taxonomy): domain Eukaryota; kingdom Metazoa; phylum Chordata; class Actinopteri; order Anguilliformes; family Congridae; genus Conger; species Conger conger. The sequence continues at coordinate 33,936,864 of NC_083769.1, read as the reverse complement.
TGCTACTTATAAACTTAGTAATTTATCAAACAAAGTAGTCTTCCAATACAAATGCTGTTTGTATTCCTTCTAGTGCAGGTCTTTGTTTGCTACTACCATGAAACAACGCTGTGGGCATAGCATGGTAAATTAAAAAACAAATAAAATTGAATATACACTATGTTGTGCAAATGATAACACAAAATGGCTACATCCTGTGCACTGATGTTACATTGAGCAAACATTGGCATCAGGCAATGCTGCCTTTTGAAGATGAACGGCAGTTGTGAAAAGAGCCAATGAAAGAGCCTTTGGCATAGAGAATTTGGCGCACTACATTTCAGGGGATTAATCCTCTACGCTGGGCTTGCCCATATGTTTTTCCCCTGTAACTCACAATGGTTGCCTCTGGCTCTGCTGTATGCAGAGACGGCTGAGTTATATGTAACTGCTGTATGCCACAGAGCATAAGGTAATAACTCAATGCAGCATTGCAATGCCTTAAGATTAAGCCACCAGTGCATATGGGTGCGATACATTTATACACATTTTCTTCGGCTGTCCACACTCTTTAGATACCCCAGACTTGAAAGACACTCCATTACAGGAAAATAACAGTGGATGTTGCTTTAGCCTACTTATTCTTTTTATTTTTCTGAGCTGAAACTGTCGAGGATCAGATGAGGCACAGTCACCTATCATTTCAGGACCAGCAGATGGAATAGCGAGAAACTGTGTCTGACGCAAGGTGAAAAACGGCTGCCTGACTCCATTTCAGGATCCCTGGAGTGCCAACCTCACAGTTATGAAACATTCCCAGAGGTTGGGCCTCGCCACCGAAATGCCCTCTGCCTGACAGCCGGTTAGTCAGCCGAGCTGCAGCCCCACGCCGCCCGCTGGGGCTGTGGCGGGAGAAGCTCCGCGCTCGGAGCCCCGCTGACCAGCTGCACACACAGGTACTTACACCGTGACAGCGCTCTCCGCGCCATTATCCCAGAGCAGAGACACGGAGAGAGAAGGAGACTCATAATACTCTTGCTTCCAAGCCTGCCTTGTGACACTGACGGATTAGGGCAAATTTCCGCCAGCCCCTTCTCCGTACGCTCCAGCCAAAATAGTGATGTAGACTCAGCACGTAGCCTTAGAAACGCTTCTGCACGAGAAAAGGAGGGTGTGCTAACTAGGTTAGGAGTCCCAGGGAGTAGGAAGTGTTGCGGTGTTGAACAACACACTTTCTGAATCAGTGAGAAAATAGGAAAACAGGAAATGGGAAAGGCTTACCATGGCCGCCTTCGCACATCATACAGGTCGATCTTATTGGGTGCTCTCCATGGTGTGGCTGTAGAGGGGACAAAAAACTGCATGAAGCTGAAGTGGGACCGGACTGAAATGTGTACTCTCACAGCTGCAGAGGTCTGGCAACTCATTACCTGTCAGATGGTATATTCGCCATCTCAGTATCAATTAGCCAAGGTGCAACCAAGCTGACATCAGGAAAGACCGCTATGGCTATGTTTACAGGGACAGCCTGGTGTCCTTAAAGGCCTGCAAAGCATGCTGGGAATAGACAGAAGCAGAGTGGTACTATACCTGGGTAGTATCTGGTGACACCAGTGGCACTGCCAAACACCTGCCAACGCAGCGACGGATCCTCTCTGCTGTTGTCAATAAAAATCTTCTCCAAAGCCTGGGTCCAGTTCAGCTCATTCAGGATCACAGGAGCTGGGAAAAGGGGAGGACCCTCAGTACTGGAATGACAGTTACTGCTACAATCAGACCATCATTTTATGTATTTTTTAGTAGATTCCCATATCACAAGGGAGTTACTGTATAGGCCAGACATTTTCACACATTTTGCACTTAATCAGTTCAGGTTAAATGCCTCATTCAGTGGTACTCCCATAAGAACCGATCAAACAACTCTATAGTAACAACAGCGATTCATTAACCACCACACCTCATTGCCACCTACGTTTTCCCTCTAATGATAAACCCTGATGTTCTGCCCAGCCTAGGCAAGGTGACACAAACTGCAGCTTGGCTTGGTATGCCACATTGAAAGCGTATTGAGGCATGGGCCGTTTTCAGCTGCCACTCTCGTTCAGCGTGTTACCCCCATCCACAGGGAGCGCTGGGGCAAATTAAACTAAGAGACAATGATGAATGAAGGGCTGTGTAACAGTGATCCACGTGACCCCACGCGCAAATTAAAGGAAGTGATTTTTCAAGGGGTCGGCAGCGACTTCCGAGGCGTGTACTTATTCCCTCGGCCGACGGTTTGTTTTGAGAAGAATCCCTGTTGAGCGGGTTTCTCCGGGATTTTCTCTCTTAACGTACTCTGCCCATCTCAAAATGGACTCCGTGTTCTTTGACTGATGCAGCAGGGTAATAATTTCAATTATTATTTCATAGCTGTGCAGAAGTCAAAGGATGTGTGGTGCAATCAGCAGTTTAATGGCAGCCTGATTAAACGCAGAGCACTGGGAGCTGCTGAGCTGGGGAAAGCACCAGTCTGTGTTTGTGTGACTTTTGATTTAATTAACCGCCCAGCCGTGGCTCGATAAGCTCCCGAACCGCCAGGCGAGCTTTTTCCCCTGCACTTCTTTAAATTTCACACAAATAAATGATCATTATCCTCTTTTCCCGGGATTTTCAATTATGGATCTCCTTTCTGATGAGCTGTCAGCTTCGTCAGCGAATGAGGGGAGGGGCCCTTCTTGGCCCCAAACTCGTCTGCTCATAACACACACTGGAACCAACCTCACACTGCGGTAGGCCTTACTGCATGTGGCCAGGGCAAACATGCACATTCCGGGCGTAAGCAGAGCCAGGACCACACGCGTAAGGTGCAATTTTACATATTCTCCACTTCTGCAGCTGAATATGTTTCCTACTGAAGCAATTTAGTGTTGCCGGAGGGAACAACATCAGTGGTGCATGGGGGAAATGAATCTGTCTGCTTCCTCGATCACTGCACCCTACTGCTGACCCATGTCCCTCACAGAGCCCTGCTTTCCGGACCACGAGGACTGATGTGTGAAGTCTCAGGTGGGACTCTGTTGTTCTACCCTCCAGCAAAATGCTTCACTTCAATTTCTACAAACATTAACTGAATGCGCATGCAATGGAATAGTCAACCTGTGGTGATTAAAGCCCACATGAGACTTTACAATGTAAATACTACATTCTACCTACACTGGGACCAAGAGAAAACACGTTAAATACAAAGTGCATACACATCTATAGGGAGGTCTTTAGCATTGATTATATCTGTACCAGGCCTAGGAGACATTTTACCCAGGCATCCTCGTACAATGGAGCCGATTCATGCTGGACATAGGGATGTGATTTACTATACTGGTCATCTATTATATCATTAATAGATGTCTTATGATTATGATAAAATGCTCCTTCATGGCTAAACTTTCACAATATCCACAGAAATGTGAGCGGCTTATGACTGTCTGTCACATGGGCACGCACACACACACACACGCACGCACGCACAGACACACTCTCACACACACACACACACACACACACACACACACACACACACACACCTCATACCACACGCACACAAACACGCACTCACACACACACGCACATGCACACACACACGTTCACACACACACACACACACACACACACACACACACACACACACACAGCTTTTGATGGCCAACAGTATGACTGGAGGTGCCAAGCAGATGTGAAATAAATTGCTCTTGTCGCCAAGGGGAGTGTCTGAACTTGGGAGCTCCAAGCAACATGTCCTCAGATAAAAAAGTATAGAGAGTCTGAGAGAGATGGAGAAAGGGGGGGAGAGAAAAATGAGAGGGAGAGAGAGAGATAGCAATGTACCAGAGAGAGATATATTCGCTTCTGTTACCCAAGCATTGCAAAGATCCCATGGAGTCTTATTCATACCATTAAGTACACTTGTTTCCCAAGCAATAATACATAGGAATGGTAGAGCTAGAGGAGGATGACATTCAATAACTGAGCTCTTCGATTCTCTTTGATATTGTGAATTTCCGTGGCAGTTTTTGGCACAGTGTGTGAAATTCACACTGTGAGAGCCACATACGGAGGAACAGGCTCTCAGTCCATTGCTACTGAAACGGTAACGATTTACACTTTGATAACCGGAGTCACAAACCATGAGCGGCAGGTAAGCTGTCACCCAAGAATGCTCAGGCATCGGCATGGCCAGGCTCTCTCTCTTTCCACTCTCTCTCTCTTTTCTTTTCCTTTGTGATTTGTGGGAGTTGATGGTTTTCTGTGCCTTGTGTTGTTTTATTGTAGTGTTACAATAAAGGCGTGTTAAAACTCTCACTCTCTCGCATTGCAATCTCACATTGTGCAGGATTTGTGCGAGAGGAGAGAAAAGAGAACGTGTAAAAGTTTGGGAAGAGTTCGTCGGTCATGCCTGTGGAGCTGTGGAGATGAACGGTGAGTGAAGTGGCCCTTCAGCGTGCCAAGGGCACCCCAAACAACTGGCCCTTCAGCGTGTTTCTGAGCTGGGCTGCACGGGTGGGTACATGATCCCCACCTCATTCACCTCATCCCCGTCACTAGAGCCAAGGACACCTCGAACAACTGGACAGCATGAGGACACCATCACCAGCCTGCTAGCTAACAGAGACCACCTCTACTGTCAGGGGGACAATCTCAGAGAAAAACAAAGCAGTGCTTTTCAGGATTTATTCTCCCCCTGTATGTTATCACATGAAGAATATGAGCATTCCCAGATAAGGGAAGCCAAGCAGACTAATTTTGTTTGATTTATTCCTTTTTATTTTTCATGTGCCCATCTTGACTTGTCCGGACTTTTGATAAAAAGAAAAATCTCCTCCGGGAAAAAAGCAGACCCGCAGTTCACGTGGCCCCTAAATGTTATTGGGCTCATCTTTCATTTGAAAAATCCATCCCAATGATATCTTTAAAAGGTAATCTATCAAGGGCAATGTTCTCAGACATTTAGAAGCGAGCGCTTTCGTGCCCTTTATGAAGTGGGACTGGAAACGTAGCAGAGGAAACAATTATTTGTTGGATTTATTGAGCATCGTTCTGTGAAATCATTCTTCATGGGTATTATTTATGTTTGACTCAGGGCAAGCTACGTGGCTCCACAGAAATTCAGTGCTGTCAGACTGGAATTATACATTATAGCCAACATTAATCCAGCCTTATGTCTCTGCACAGAAAACATATTATTCATACAGTAAACGGCACTGCTTTAAGTATAAATATAATACACAAATACTGAATATATGCACAATGTTTACATCATACTTCGTTCAGAGTTATCCTTTTCACCAGTGCTTCCTAAAAGAAATGTTCATAAAACATAATTGTCATCACCACCCCCAACATCATCATCATCATCATCATCATCATCATCATCATCATAATCATCATTTTCATTATGCCTGTATTTAAAATATAGAATATTTAGATATCAGAAGCTGCTGGATTTTGCTCAACAGACTCCAGTATTACCCAGCTAAAGTTCCATGAGTATGAACATGTCTCCCCATCTAAACTTGCTCCAGGTCAGATAATTATATCCACACCCAACAAAACTTTACAATTAAAGTGAGGCTCTGTACCCTGTACCATACATGATATAATGGTATAATATAATATAATATAATACAATATAATATAATATAATATAATATAGTATAATACAATATTCACTCAGTGAGCACTTTATTAGGTATTTATTAGACCTATCTTTTTGACTTCTGCTGCTGTGTAACTGCTGGGGTAACAGGAGTCCACGCCAGCTTGAGTGCACATTGTCATTAAAGCAAAAGGCGAACATACCAAATACTAAGAAATTATGAAATTAACGTCATTTTTTCAAAGATTCAACATTTCACACAAATTGTGATGCTGATAATATAAAGTTTGTATTAAATCTGAAAATAATGCGTGGAAAGTGGAAGCATTTTCACTAGTGGCCCCCACTGTATACCTAGCCACAACCATCTACACTCACCATTACAATTATTTGGCTTTGCATTTTATTTAACTAAAGCCTGCTGGAGGCCTTCTTGATTGGCATTCCTCTTTATTACTAGGGCCTCTCTGATCTCAAATTGAATCTTTAAGGCCTATAATATCTCATTTCAACACACGGGGTGTGAACAGTAATTCCAGGGAAAACAGAAACATTCGTGTGAATTGGATCGGTCTTGTGCAAGCTGCACATTCTGAGGCTGTGCATTCCACACACGTGTGCCTGCTTGGTAGCTGAAGATTAGCAAAAAAACGAAGTAAGGAAATTATTTTCAAAAAGAATAAATATGAAACAAGAAATGGGGGAGGAATAAGCATTCCTCCACCAAAACTGATTGCGTTTTTAATTAAAGGCGATACAGTAAATAATAAACAAATAAAATGTAATTAGTGTGCTTAGTGGCGGGTGAAGTGGTGGGAGGTGTAGTCAGTGTTTTAATTAGTGTGTGGTGAAACGATAGTGCCCCTTCACTAGGTTGAAAGTGGGGGCGGCGGGTTTTGTTTTTGCACACGGGAAGTGGAAAGGGGAGGGAGGAGGTTGGTTGGTGGTGAATGAAATGAAGGGGAAAATAAAAATAAACATCCTGCCCCTCTGTCTCTCCCTTTCCCAGCCTGCTTTCCTGAGAAGGCCATTGAGAGAGCCTGGGGGGATTTAGAGAACCCTATGCTAATTGAATACCTACATAGACATGTGTTGTTGCATAGGCAGACAGACAGGCAGACGCACAAACACATGCACACACTCGCACAGACACAAATCCCTCTCCAAGTTAGGAAATGAACACTGCTCATTTAAGACCGGTAAATACTTATTGGCAGGGTAGCTTGTAAGGCATGCATCTTACAAGCCCCATCTGCATCTTCAGGGTAGATGGTTTCAATTTCTGAATGCGATAGAAAATGTAGCTCCTCAGATTGTGACTAAACATAGCGATTGATCCATCAAAATCACTGTCACTGTTCGCATAACAGCCAAAAAATATGGCATTGTGTGGTGGACTGCATAAAAAGAAGGGAAAAAAGAAAGGAAATAATGCATGCTGCAAATCTGCCTTCACAATACAGCTTCACAACCGAACAACCCCAGTGAAACGCAATGATTGGACAGGCCAACAATTTTACCAGGATGTGTCTAATTATCCAGTCACCAGCATAAAGAAACCCTCAATATGATATTCAAACAGCTCCCCAAGGGAAGTTAAAGAAAAGTGTTTTGATGACATAATTAGCTGTTTTACAACACAATGAGTGCTTCATCAATATTCGGTAGAGTTAAGTTGATGAAATAACAACCATTTACCGTGTTCCCCCTTCAGGCAACAGACACAACCTCCTTCAGCCAATATAATCTTATTCCTCCTTTAAACAAATATTAAAATAAGGGTAAGGCCTACGATTGTTGTGCTACAGCCACTGCTCTTAATGAGGGTTGCAGTAAAAATAATGGTGCGGAACTGATTATGTTGGGGACTAGTTTCCCTCTGTGGGCATTCAGTAACTACACCCGCTACATCCCTCAGGCTGTAACAAGCCATAGGAGAAGTCTGACATTAGCTAATATTATATAATCATTTAATAATAATAATAATAATAATAATAATAATAATAATAATAGTGAGCTCCATAATGTTTGGGACAAAGACATTTCTGTACACAACAATTTCAGATTTGTAATCAAACAATTCACATGTGGTAAAAGTAACAATTCTATTCTAACAATTCTATTTTATTAAAGGTCATTTTTCTCCATTTTGGTTTTACTGTGCAGAAATTACAGCACTTTGAAGAAATTACTGCACTTTTTTTATACCAAACAAATTTGATTCTCAGCTTTTGCAGTCTGCCTTTGCAGTCTGTTATTGGCTTTTGTCAACATAAGCAGCAGAGCACAAACACTCTTCAAGAGGCAGGTGTGGATGTGTCAGTAGCTATCGTCCTCAGGAACAGAACTTAAGAGGCTACACTGTAATAAGGAGCCACTAATTAACCACAGGTACTGTGTCACTTGTCTTAATTGATGATGTAACTGCTAATTAGAATGATAATTAATTCTGAAATGTACAGAGGCATCTTGTCGGTTGAAGTTCAAGTACAAACTCATTGGATGGTACATCATCCTACAACAAGACAATGATCCCAAACATACTGCTAAAGCAAGAATCTTTCAAAGCCAAAAACGGGAAAACCCTTCATGCATTCCACATGGTGAATATACATGTTTAGGTAGCTAGCCCCCAAAACAAGCAGGAGCTAGATTGCTGCTGTACAATCCAGGTAAAGCATCACTGGAGACACTGAGCACCAGGTCATTGCATGCCAAGGATATTAACATGACTAGTTTCATTGGCATGGATATGTCCCAAACATTATGGTGCCCTGAAATAGACCTTTTCCTCCCTCAGTGTTGCCCCTCTCCCTGCCCTCTCTGATTCTCACATGCTTTTTTCAGTTTTCTCCCCCTCCCTCCCTCTCTCTGACTTGTGCTCCCCAGCACTGACCTTCAGAAATGCCATAATCACTGTTTTCATTCACATTCCACATCTGCTACAGAAGAAAGAGCATCACATCTTCACAAATATTTTTTGCTCTCTCTAATCTTTCTTGTGCTTATTTGTGTACATACTGTATTTACTCATTACTTATGCTTTCAAAATGTTTATGTTTGAAAAGAAAATGAAATATATTCCCATTTACTCTAAAACAAGACCTTTGGGAGAGGGACCCACATTCAAATTATTTTTATTTTTTTATACATTCATCTCGATCACACACACATACACTATGAACACCAATCATACCGCATGAATGCATACGATCATGTGAAATGAAGGAAAAGTACCACAGAACTTCGTACATTGCACAAAAAAGTGCACTGCCAGTGCCAAATAATAAATGTATACGTACAACTTATGACATGGAGGGCCACCAGCTTTGTCAACTCAAGCTTTGCTACATTTTTAGCACAGTACTGTAGATGGCTTCTATCTTTATAGAATTCTTTAGTTTATCTTCTCTTTATTGGAGAGATGGACAGTTTATTTTTCTTAAAGGCAACCACTTTCATCCTAGTTCCATTTCATCTGTGTGTTTAATTAAAATCTGAAATTAGGGAGCGAAAATGTACCCACTCGGCTTCCACTTGAGCGCAGTTATTTAACACCTCTGCGCTTCGCTGGATTTCTCATTCTCTTAAAATCTCCTTCGATTAAAATCTCCCTTTCTTTCAGTTTAAAACCCCGTGGCAGTCTATATTCCCCACCACCATTTCAATCTCGGCAGGATAAGACATATCTTATGATTGGTTAAAAGAGTCAAAGCCTCCCCCAGTGAGTCTGGTTGTGAATTTCAACAACTCAGACCATCCAAAGACAGTCGACTTAATGCTATTATAATAATATAGATGCCAATAAAGTTAGTATACATAAAACGAATACTGATACAGCATGACTCACATGCATAACATTGTCTTCAGTAGCAAGTTTGTGCTGAAATAACAAGAATGGCATGTGGTATGTTCTGTATCATAAACCTTTAAAGGGAAGCTCTCTTAGAACTTCTGTTTGGCTTTTGGTTGGACTAAAGTAAATCTTTATCTGCTTGGCTTGTTTCAGGTCAAGCATATTACCTAGGATTTCACTTTCAAATACTCTTTGAGATTCTTGAATTACTAGAGTTAATATTATATTTCAATACAAATTCTCAGCAAGAATAAAACTGCAGAAAAATATGCACATACACTGAATATGAATATGAATATGAATATGTGCTATTTAAAACATTTAAAATTTGACCAGCTTCAAATTCTTGCACAGTAACTTGCCATCAACTTTCCAACAAAGGCAAGAGGGTAAGGGGATTATTCAAAATAATATATTCAAATGACTTCCATTCAGATGACTTCAAGTTTCCTGGAAATTTTTGGCTCTTTCCTCTAGAGGCACAATTAGTCACTCTTTCTTATTTTACTGTCACAACCACATTTTCCCATTAATCACTTTGTACAGCAGGGAGACTACAGCACGGCTGCATGGAAAATCATAAAGAAGCAAAATTACTTTTTAAAATTCACAGCTAGAGAACATAATAGCCATGTTCTTTTCATAAATGAATCCGTATGAATCAGCTGTGTTATATATGTAGTAAACCTGCTTCAGATAAGTCCTAAACCAAATCTGCTCTGAATACTGGTGAAAAAATTATTCTTCATTTAAATTGTAACCTGAAATTTGCAGGCATTTTACTGGTTAGGTATAGCGGGTATTTCAAATAGGTATTACACCCAGGTCTGAAATTAGGCCAGCTGTTTCCAATCCAGAACACCCTGGTCACAATCACCTCTCTTCTGCGCCATGGTTTATTTTTCAGCACAAAGTTTCCTGTATCCATTTTGCAACAAGCATTGATAATTGGGAAAAAAATGCCTGAATGTCTGACCTGAGCTAATTAGAAAGTTTTGAGTCCAGACAGCTATAATCATCCCTGGAATAATGAATCATAAAATGGTTCATTACTGTGCTATGGGAATAGAGTCAATCTCAATAAATGGCCATCGTCCCAGACAGACAAATAAAACCAGGACACAACCACAGCCTCATTCAGCTGCTGAAACAAAAAGAATAATAATAATAAAAAATAAACATTTTGTACCTATAAACGGTTTATATTAGTACAGTGTCTCTTCTTCTCGCTCCTCTCTCAACTCCTTCAGTTACCTCCCACCTCCAATCAGCCACCTTGCTCCATGAGTTTCTCACATTCCCTGCATTTCTTTAATTATCTCTCTCTCTCTCTCTCTCTGTGCAGCCCCATTGACCACAGCCAAAACACCCACCCATCAACTCACAGATGTTAGCAGAGAGGGATCTCAATGGACTACTTTGGTCATCTTCTGCCCGAAACAACCAGCAACTGTCCCAGCATAAATGACTGGGTGTGAGCCAATGGACATCAAGCTAATCCAGAGATAGGGGCCCCTTGTACAGTGAATGGACATTTGCCAGAGGAGAATGTTGTGAACGCAGTGGTGGTGTTGCTTTACTGTCAGAGACACCACAGACTCCAAACATAATCTTAGAAGGAGGCAGACATGGCTTTCATTCTCACTCATGTATTGCATGTATATTACATGTAGATTACATTGAAATTACTGCAGAGATTGAGGTGCTTTGCATGCTTTTATGAGACCAACCGAATCTATATGTTCATAAACATCAGTGTCTATTATTTATGAGCTCAGATGATGAGCTAGAACACGAAACTCAGTGAAAAGTACACTGCTGGTGTGACCACGCCCTGCTTCTGTTTCAAATATACAAAAACTCGAATCAGAATGTAGAGGAGGCTGGTGAAGAAACTGTACTACTCACATCCTTTGTAGATATCCGTAGGGATCTGCACAGCTGTGCTGGAGTAGTTGACCCTGTTTTTGAAGTTTGGATCATCCACAAACTCCAATTTTAGAGAGCTCCGTTCATCGATGGCCTCATCTCCATCACCATCTGACTCTGCCTGAAAGGAGAAGCACACACACACACACACACACACAAACACAGACAGACACCGTCATTTTCATTTCCTTTTTCATTTTTTTTTACAATGGATTGTGAGTAGATGCCTGGCATGCTACTGGGAGGAACTCATAGAGCATATAGCAGGGAGCCAAGGAACCCTGGCCATTTTGAAGCCACCTAAGCCAGCACTGGCAGGCAGAAGCCATTTGTGTTCCACCACTGCGGACTCATCACAGGCTTTCAGTGACAGCTGAGGCTGGAAGCTGAAATGTCACAGCTACAGAGTGAAGTCTGCGCTTCTGCTGAGTGCCTTTTATGGCCACTCAGGGGCCATTTTTGATTTACTCATTTATTCAGTGGACAGTGAACAATTACATGCATTCACAGTGATCATGCAATGCATTGTACCCAAGCCAACTGTACTTCTTATTGGTAGTTCCAGGGTTTTGCATGATCAATTAATACATTTGTTTCGAAACTAAAAATAAATTGTCCAAAGATACATTACTTTGGCAAGTTAGTCGTGGTATAAGCAGGATAATGTATGAGTCCACATCGGGCTCTAGCACCACCCTGTCGAGTTCCCATCAGGCCATAGCTCCACCCTGTCGAGTTCCCATTGGGCCATAGCTCCACCCTGTCGAGTTCCCATTGGGCCATAGCTCCACCCTGTCGAGTTCCCATTGGGCCATAGCTCCACCTTGTCGAGTTCCCATTGGGCCATAGCACCACCCTGTTGAGTTCCCATTGGGCCATAGCACCACCCTGTCGAGTTCCCATTGGGCCATAGCTCCACCCTGTTGAGTTCCCATTGGGCCATAGCACCACCCTGTCGAGTTCCCATCGGGCCATAGCACCACCCTGTCGAGTTCCCATTGGGCCATAGCTCCACCCTGTCGAGGTCCCATTGGGCCATAGCTCCACCCTGTCGAGTTCCCATCGGGCCATAGCACCACCCTGTCGAGTTCCCATTGGGCCATACCTCCACCCTGTCGAGTTCCCATCGGGCCATAACTCCACCCTGTCGAGTTCCCATCGGGCCATAGCACCACCCTGTCGAGTTCCCATTGGGCCATAGCTCCACCCTGTCGAGTTCCCATCGGGCCATAGCTCCACCCTGTCGGGCGGTTATTTCCTCATAACTGACTCGCTCATACGGTATTATCCCTTATGTACATTTTAACATACATAAAAATTGGAATGAGCAAATAAAGGTTTCTTTTCTATCACACCTTTCCAACAGAAAACTGCATGCATCATAACTAAATAGACCAAGGGCAAGAAGGCAAAATTTTGTTTAAGCAGCCATCATTTTCAGAACAATGTCATACCGGCTATTATTGCATTCTATTCCACTTTGTTCAAAGAGACATGACAGCTCCCTGCTTCTGCAAATGGCCATGGTAATACAAGCAGTTTCCTTTAAAAACTCAACAGAACAGCATACCATGTCATTACCTGGATGACATGACATGAATATATAACGAAACTGTTATATTTCTTTCAGTAAAAAATCCAACAATTCAACAACACATGAAGATATGCTAATGGAACATGCACACTCTGAAAGTTATGCCTAAAATTTAGATCAGATTGGGTTTTTAACCCTTTAAATACTAAAATGTACAACTAAGGACTGGTCAGCTAGTGACAGTGGAGCACATTAAAGAGAGTGAGGTGACATCCGCGAGGGAGACAGACTCAAGCCTCCTCTGATCTCTCTCCACCCCTCCCATTCTATTTATTCATTTTATTCATTTATTTAGTTCCTTACTTTCTGACAAACTTACTTTATTTTAAAGCCTTTGGTGCAGTAAACACACACTATCCACTTGTGACATAATGCCCTGGAATCATCTTCGATTTCATCTTCACCAATCAGCTTGATCTCTCGACTTCAAACGGCCCAGTTACACCACAGTCAGCCCCCTTCTGAACAAAACTGCTTTACTGTGATTGGGTTTGTGGACTCCATTCAATTTCCAATGCTTAGAAAATGTCTTATCTCCAACAGCACAGTGCCCAGGAACAATTCTGTAGCCCCAGAGGACCCCCTTCCCAGGAACCCCCCAGCATGGGCCCACCCCCTGCCCAGCACTTCACCACAACAACAGCAACAGCATTTGTGGAGAAACACTTAAGTCTTGTTTGATGTTATTGGAAAAAACAATAGCAATTATACACAGACAAACAAGCACACAAACACAAGCACACATACTGAACACACACTCACATACACACCCACAGACACACAAACGCACGGATGTACACATACACACAACAAATCACCAGGTGCTTTTCTTTTGGCAAGTGCTGGCTACTCATAGGTCCCTGTTTAGCATCCATCTTGTTTTTCCCTTGCCCACCAGAAACAGCAGGTATTAAACGAGGGACAAAATGCTGAAAATCAATTAGCACCAAAAAGATGGCTATCGCAAAACACATAAAAGGGCTGTGCAGATTAGCACTCTGTCAATAGTGAATGGCAAACAATACTTAATTATAGAGTGAGTGTCCTCATTCCCCTCCCAAAAACAGAGCCCCCGGGGTGACCATCAGTCAGCCTTTCTCTACTGAGCGGGGAAGACTGGCTGGACAGACACATTTGTGCTAGAGGAGGGGGGGCTGGTCGGGAGACAGGACTTCCTGAAGGCCAGCGAGACCCTCATTACCCCAGTCAGATGCAGGAAGAATCTTCAAAAGACAGTCATTTAACACACAATACAGAGGGAACACCATATATTAAGGCCAGCAAGCCGAAATGGCACCAAGGTTTGGGGTTAAGTAGTCATAATTTCCAGATGCTCAATCTGACATTTTGGACTACTTACAGTAAGAACTTTTATGTAAAAAGATTATTTTCACAGTGGCTAAAACTGAATGAATTATGTCCACTGTTTAAATACCAAAGAAATGACTTGCATTGGTTGTCTGGCAACACTGTAACTTTTGGGTGACCTGTCATTTTTGAACCAGAAGGGCTTGGGTAGCTTTCCAAAACTAGGGGAATTTGGCCCTTCCTCACCCAAGAGGCTTGTAATTGTGTTCTACTATATTCTACTTATGCTCTTCTGCTACACCTTTCTGGCCAGTTTACTGGTCAATGTCATCAGGCCACTGCAACATATGCAGAATGTTTCTGCCTGCCTGGTCTTCAACCTGTTAAAATTCACACAAATTCACGCTGCAACTTGTAATATCCTGTATTCTGTCTGTTAGTTTCTGTGTTTTTGCAACTTAATTATTTTTCATATTCATGGTTTCCATTTAGGTGGCACGGGTGGTGCAGTGGTTAGCACTGCCGCCTCATAGCAAGGTGGTCATGGGTTTGAATCCCCGTCGGCCGGGGCCTCTCTGTGTGGATTTTGCATGTTCTCCCCGTGTTTGCATGGGTTTCCTCCGGGTACTCCGGTTTCCTCCCACAGTCCAAAGACATGCAGGTTAGGCTGATCGGAGAGTCTAAATTGCCCATAGGTATGAGTGTGTGAGTGAATTGTGTGTGTGCCCTGCGATAGACTGGCGACCTGTCCAGCGTGTATTCCTGCCTTTCGCCCAATGTATGCTGGGATAGGCTCCAGCCCCCCTGTGACCCTGTTCAGGATAAGCGGGTTAGAATAATGAATGAATGAATGCATGGTTTCCATTTACAGTCATTGTTCATTGAACTCATCTTTCCCCATGATGTCTGTGTCTTTATGTAGTTCTGAGCCTGAGTCACTAGGGTAGTCTGTGTGTGTGATTCACTATTCGGGTATTCTTGGAATTTTCCGGTTTCCCATGATTCCTTCTCCGTCTCACTTTACTTGCTTCTCTCCATGTGTTTGTAGATAGCACTAATCTACTAATCCCAACTAACATAGAATTTGTACAGTACTAATTATATTAACACACTAATATGTTTGTATAACTAACTTACTAACATTCACAGTTTTGGGTATTTATAGTTTAATCCTGTAACTAACATATTTACATTTCTCCCTATTTCTGCACTGCTCTGTAGCTCCACCTCCCTGTTCTAAGTCTGATTGCCTGCCTTAAGTGTTCGCACCTGTTCTCTAACTTTCACTGCTTTTTTTAAGTCTGTACAATTGTCTACTCCCTAATCCGGAGCCATTTGTCGATGTGAATCCAGTCCTGCGTCTTCGTTCCTCCCTTGTTATTGACTGATTGCCCTTTCATGTGTCTCACTTAATTTGTGAGATCGCCCTCACTCACATTCCCTGCCTAGTTTCTTCTCATTCCTCTGTGTATTTAAACCCCAGTCTGAGTTTTCACCTTGGTCAGAATGTTGATCATACTTTCAGTGCTGATTTTTTTTAGATTCCTGAGACGCCCTTTTGCCTTCGAGTTCGCTTATTCCCTTCTGTTTTGGTTGCTTGCGATTTTTGGTTTTTGATCTTCGCTTTGTTTACGACTCTCCCTGTGCCTATTCCTCTGTACCTCTGCCTTTCTGATCTCCTGGATTTTGACCTATGGACTGTTTTTGTGACTTCCCTTTTGCCTCTTGATTTGGCACTGTGTCTATTGGATTACCTGGCTTTGACCCTCGGACCGAATAAAGACAAAAGTTTTTGGAATACTGTGGTCTGCGTTTGGGTTTCTGGCTGTGAGCGTTACACAACTGGTACTGCCCTCCCTATCTTCATGCAGTGATCATGTCATACACTCCAACCAGACCTCCCCATTCAACATCCTTCCACCGGCTGGCTGTTCCATCACTTCTAGCAGCTGCAATTCAGGCTGTGCAGGCATCTTATCCGCCCCCATTCTCCAACGGGTGAACAAACTTCCCCAATTGGTTCAAAAGGCAAATTCCCTGGCTATCTTCTGAAAACATAGAAAACCTCACCATCATGTTTCTATTAAGTGTTTCTATCAATTAAAAAAACTGAGTAACTCATCTCTCCCTTTGTCTCACCCTTCATCATGAAGTTTTTGGGGCTCAATATTTCAGCTGAGGTTTATGTAAAACTATCGCAATATACAATATAACAGTTGCAACCACTGAGCTACAAAAAGGGAGACAGAATTAGTGCTATACTGATATTTGTCCAGAACCTGTTTTTTTCTCATTAACAAGATGGCTGAACGGATCAACCATCAGTGGATGACACTGTTTTACGTAACAGTGTATAGAGTATGACCATTAACTCTGCATGACTTCAAATGGCTATACATTATACTTTAAAAGTACATTAGTATGCACACTTTATTACCAATTGTCTAATGTGGAACATGATTATGCAATTGCACAGGTTAACTGAATAACCCTTGTCTTGTCTGATTAGATTTCCTAATTCTCAATCTAAACTTTCCCTCTTACCTCAAATCAATGTCTAACCTTATCAGCACCCTAAATTGAATCACTAATGAGCCTTATAACCTTACTCACATGCTATAAAACAATTTCTAAATAAACAGCAGCAACATTGTCCTGGGGATTCAGTTACAGTACAAAGTGTGCACATTCCTAGTCATAGTGTATACATGAATCAACACCCATGGGCTACACAACGTGAGCAGAAACCTTAATTTAAAGAAAGATTGATAAATAACAATTTGATTTAATTTCTTCACCTAATTATTTCCATGCATTCATCTACTTCTTGCCTCCCAATGCAGGTAACCAAATTAACTTCCATGTCAAATCAAATGCAAATGTATCCCTTCTATAGAGAGCACAGATATTCTGACTTCAAACTTAAGAACTTCAAAAGTATTCTGACAGAACACTGGGGAAAAGCAGAAAATGCATTCAACAGTTAGAATTTCAAAGGCCTAAAAAGACTTTGTCATTTGTGCATCATGTTATTACTCTGAAACAAAAACTACGGCAATCTCCATATGACTGTGTTCTCTGAAAATGGATAGCAGCTGAGGGAAACTAATGATTTTGGCTTTGCTGCAGTTTTGATTGATTGGGCTATGCTGAAATGTCACCCAGCTTCTATCTCTCGTTGTCAATCGCGGATGAGAGTCCTTGCTCTGGGTAATAATGTTCTCATCGGAGTCATCAGACAGCTCAGCCTGTCTTTGCTCTGTCAACACTTGTTAGCGTGATTCTTAACCCTGTCACACCAAACCGAGTGTGTACAGCAGATGTTGGGTACATTTCATCATTTCAAATTTGGGGAGAGTATGATTTAAATCGGGTGAAACACAAAGATACATTGAAAAGGACGATGGACTATCTCATGTTAAAAGCATGGGAATACCCAGTCAGGGGTCATCTTTGATAGATTTTTTGGGGAAACAATGTGGCCAGAAGCTTCTTGTGTTTATCACCTTTGCACATAAACTATAAATTCAAAATGTAAATGTAATACCCTGGACCAATGACTAGTTCATAATCAGTATGTGGCCTGGCTAACAAAGTCCCTTGTCTTGCCCATGTATACTTTAGTCTAATCTAGTAAAACCCTGAAATAAAATGTTACTGCCCGCTTTCCCCCCTGACTGTAATGTGAGAGCAGGGTTCTGGGTGTTGCCTGCTGCTGAGTAGAGTGATTTTTGTCAGATGCCTTGGCTCCTCACGCTAAAATCTGAAAGGTGTTAAATGTCAAACGAGGATGAAGGGCATTCAGAATTTAATCTTTCTCCATTAATGTGACATTTTGGATTCAATCTTGATAAGCTATCAACAGAAGAGAAACCTTGCCTTTTCTAGGGCCAGTAATTTAAAAATAAATAGGATCTAGATCTAAACAGTAGCTTTGGCTTATTTATTTATTTATTTATTTATTCCTTTTCCTCCTCTGGGAATTCACGCCACACACTCTCACACACACGCATGCGCACACACACACAATTGCACTGCCACAAATTTGCGGTTAAACACTGTATTATTATGCATTTCCCTTTTCAATAAAACTTCTTTGTAAGTTTTCCTGTCTACGAATACTGACAAAATGTGTGTGCATTAAACATAGCCTCAAAACAGCCGGCAAGCACATTACTAATTATAAGTGTTATTATAGCCGTTACAAACACATTATAACATTATATGACAGGAGTAATATAATGTTTACTTGGTAGAACTGCAACATTACAGGAGTTCTATGACACAAGTACTATATCCATACACACAAGCATGCAAGCATAATGCATATAAATGCTAATTATAATTAAAGTGTACTAAATACACAATAGAATATTTAAAAAATACTTCAGCATACAATTATTTCATATTGACATGCATTCAAATAGATGAGCACACACACGGCACAAGTCCTGGACACACATGCATGCACGTACACATGCACACACACACACACACACACACACACAATGACTGTGAAAGAACACACTGGGTTAATCAGAGATGGGCCAGTAAAAACAGAACTGATTAGCCTGAATATGTTTAGCAAAAATTTGATTCAATCTATACTCCCGGTGCCGTGCATTGATTTATGGCCTAGTTCTAATTGTCTATTAAAATGCAATTACAAGCTGTTGTCGGGATGAACAAAAAAAGTGAGTTTGCCGGATGCCCCTCTTGCATGTCAATATGAAGATGGAGAGTGAACAGTCCCATGTTTCATGAAGACAGGGGAAGACAAGATTATCATAAACAGATGCAAACACATGCACGTGTGCAGACTCACAACAAAAGCAGGCTGGACAACGATTGTCTTAAACTGAAGTGCTTCACTGTCAATTGTTTACACCACATAACACATCCATATCTTACATGGGCTGATAAACAGCCCACAGATCCATGCAAATCAGGCGGTTCCCATTTCATCATGGAAACTACGGCGTACTCATATCCATGATTACCTCCATCATCACAGCCTCCCATCACTGTGGCTAGCCCTAATATAATGGCACAATCTCATCACAGCCAAATCATCAGAACCTCGCTTCCTCATTGGCTCTGGGCTGTGACGGCAGCCCAGCACACTCCCTGTGCAATCACTCCTCTGTGCTTTCCCGGCCTCGGCCAGTGGAGTGCGTGTGTGTCGTTCTGATGCTCTGAGAGGTCCCAATAAGCCACCCAAAGCCCTGACACTCATTCCGCGGTTATCAGCCGCGCTCACAAGTGCCCTGTCAATAGTCAGACGCTTAGCCCTTCACTTCCACAATCCTCCTCTCTGCACACAGCACTAAAGCCTCTCCACGGAAGCATTGTTTATATAATCCTGCCTTCACACGAGAAAATGCACCAATCGGAAGCCCTGTGCCCCGCGAGAGCCGGCAGACTCCTCTGAGTGGGTAATGCTAGAGTACACAATGCGGACACTGTAACCTTAGCAAAAACCTAACCATGGCAACCCTGGATGATCCACAGATATTATTTCCCTAAGTAACCACTGTATATCCAGAGAGAGGGCACTCTTGTATTAGTTTAAGGCCACAGCAACCTCTTAAAAGCGGGGGACCAGCAAAACCCTGTGAGCTAATACATTATTACTAATGCCATTGAGTGGAATGGGGAGTTAAAATGGCAAACGCTCTCCTGTTCACTGGATGGTGGGTTTTGATGTGGGCGACCTCTGCACCCCAATGCAGCACGACAGAAAGAGGCTGTCTGTCGAAACCTCTGCTGCAATTACACCCCCCCACCCCTCCACAAAAAAACATGGGGGGAAGGGGAGGTGGGGTGCAGGGTTGCTTGATTACATATCAGAGCAGGGCGATGTTGATGCTGAACCCCCTGTCACTTTGCATCTGGATTCTTACAAGCACTTCTTAATCTCTTCATCCTTAATGAGGCGCTGATGGGGCCTGATGGCAGTCTGTTCTATTACAATTAGAATACATTAAAAGCACAGACAGAGGAGTGCTGCTAAGACAGTGGAGTCTATTCAGGACATAGACCCAGGACAAACCCCACTGCCTGTGTTTTGCTACAGAAACTTCCCCAGTACACACCACAACCAGCGAACGAGCTTGGCAATGGACATTACATTACACGTAATGCAAAAAAAATCTAATTAGAGACTGCAGTCATGTGGTAAATGTAACTTCTACTGCCGATCATGGAATAACAGTCAATGTAATTGTACTTGGAGTTGACCCCAATATGGCTGCAATCTGGAGTCGGCTGCATTTATTTGTTTATTTCTTCGTGTTTATTTCTTTGTGTTTTTTTTCCTGGCTGTCATTCTAGCACAGATTTTTTTATTTATTTATTTAAATTTTTTTGCAAGAGCCCAATCATAATTAACCAAGGCAGTGTCTAATTAGGTGCTAAATAAATCCGCACAGGAAAGACTGATTGGTTAATTTTCTTCAGCCATTTACCACCTGTTTTGCTCGATTCATTACCCAATTTGTTAATTTTATCTCCCCAGTTTTCAAGGTTTAATTAAAGGTTGAAGAGGCCAAAAATGACACTTTGAAGACTCTTTCAGTCCCACCTTTCTCCTTGCCCTGTTTTCTCTGCTCACGTTGGGTTCCGCCCTGTGGGGGCCATGTGGCTGGAACTCTGTCTCACTCGCAATTCTGTGTTTGTATATAGGAATGAGAGGCCTCATTCAGATGTGTGTGTGTGTGTGTGTGTGTGTTTGTACGTCCGTATGTGCATGTTTGTTTATTAGTGTGAAGGTGGAAGAGTAGCAGATTAAAATATTGCACATTCAAACAAGCGGACAAAGAACTCAGGCATTTTATGCCAGGGGAAGCAAATAATGGAAAGGGAAGCTTCTTTTCAGTGTGTGAGTGTGTGTGTGTTGAGAAACACCGATGCAGGCACAAACAGGGACAGATGGGACGCAAAGCCCAAGAGTCAGCAGTTTTATGACCTGACCAATCAAAGCTGCACTGCAGAACAAACCGCTCAGACAGAGTCAGTCCAGGCCACCGGACCCAGCTTAGACTACAACACGCAGCGACACAGGCCGGGCCAAAACACACAGCTTGGACCACAGGAGCACTGCCCAGCCCACAGAGCCACACTGAGGATCCGGCTGGTCACAGCATTGAGGAAAGGGAACAAACATTGTCCTAAAACAGGCTACACCTCCAGCGACATGTAGTGAGCATGCATCCTAAAACTGTCTAGATAGGTAAAAGGTGCTATTTCTGGTTATGGCTAAATTCTACCTCACTATGTAAGCTCCTTCAGTTTAACCTCAAGGTGTCTTCCACCTTCTCTTCTTTCTCCAAACCTTCATCGTCATTTTCCTCTATCTAATCTTCATCCTGTCTTCCTCCCCTCCACCTCCTCTGAGCCTAGACTCTCACCTTCCCCTTCAGAGAAAAATGTATCAATAACACCATGTCATCAGCTACTTGGTAAAACTGAATAGATTAAAATCTCTGCTCCTGAACAGAGGGAGCGGCATCCTTCTTCCATGACTGCGATTGTCACGGCAACTTCCCACCAACCAATGAGCCAGGTCATGCCCCCCCACCCCCACCCCACCCAATCATGGCCACATGAACCGCACTTCAGTTTTCATTTATTTTTTATAATAACAGGATGCCGTACTGGCATATCCAGTATATGGCCTTGGTAGCCAGATCTCCCTGTCAGCATTCAGGAGCGCTTCAGCCCCGATCCACGTCAATGGACTGAATAATCCATATGATCTGCAGGCAGGTTGAGTCGCAGAGACAGAGAGAGGGAGGGCGGAGGACAGACCAAGAAAAGTAAAGAATTTCAGGCAGCCAAGGTCTTTCATCCTTTCCATTAAAAAATAAATTGACTCTCGTTTATAAATATATTTTTTAAACCTGTTAGAAAAGTAGTTTTTTTTTTTTGCAGATAGTAGTTGTCCCCTTTTTTGGCTAGATCACTCAGTCTCCCTGTACCAACTTACACCTCCCACTTCCTACACTGCCCCAGAGCACCACTACATTCCTCTAAAACACTACACTGCCTGCTTCCCAATTCCCTCAGACACATTCTACAGCACTGCTATGCTACCACGCTTCTATAGCACAATGTTGTACCAAAATTACTACACCCTCTACCTGTGTTTCCTCGCCGCACAGATAAATACTATACCTTCTAAGAGACTGCACGGTTAGTTACGGTTAACCTTGCTTTACTCCCTCTCTGACTGTGAGAGCTTCAACAGCAGGCTCCATCCATCTCCATCCTCAGTCCTAATTTACCTGATAAAGCCCAATATTGTTCTAAATATGTGACCTGGTAGGAGCTTCAGATACATCTCTCGCACTAGGCCATTTCACGGGGAGCCAAAAAACATACAATCATAAACAAAATCACAATTGTAATTGAGTTAATACCAGAATCGCATTCCTGAATATCAGTTCTACCAGTCATCTAAATTTCTAAATTCTCATTGTTGTGTAAATGATTGGTCCTCCAAGCTCTGATAAACATAACAAATAGTGTTCGCCAAAGTTCGCCATTGATATTGTTTGAAAGGTGCATATCGGTCTCTGTAATGAAGTAGCAGTTTAACAGGACGGTAGTTTGGAGGCAAACAAAAGACTCACTTTTCGTATTCATATGCAAGTTATTGTGGGATAGCTACCTGGCAAGAAGAATTTACCTGTTGATTAGGGCTATCAAAATTTGTGGACACTCTTTGCAGTATTATTGCTGCTACTGTATATCTCAATAGGGAGAGCAGTTATCTGTGTTTTGAAGTTACATCTCTATATCTCTGGAAATATTTGCTTAATCTCACCAACTGATACCAGATTTTGGAGCTCTCATTATACACATTAACAAGTGATGATAAACTGAAAAAGTCACATTTTGAAATATGGGCCACACTTAAGGTGTATTAACTAATGTAGTTGTTAAAATGAATGAATTCAGGTACAAATAAATTAATTAAGCATCAAATTTACTTTTCATTAGTTAATGTATTTGTTAACTACCAACTGATGTATTACTTAAATTAATATTTATCCATTAGCAATGATATACTTTCATAATGAATTAACCATTAACAAAAACTGTTTTTTTCATTCCAATATTAATAGGCATTAACTATTGTTGTTGTTAACATGGATTAATCATGTACAAATACACAAAGAACATTAGTTAATGCCAATTCATGTAACCTTATTGTAAAGTGTTACCGAAATATGTATTTGGAGTATGGAACCAGTCACATTATGACCATCTGAGCTAATGAACCTTTTACAGAGGAAAGCTTGCATGCTAGAGGCCAGAGGGTGTTCTAGTTTCTTATTGTTCCGTTGTGGTGAGAATGATTCCTGTTCCACAGGCATCCACAAATACCCTGTGGATGTGACAGATAACAATTCTTTCCTGGGATGGATAGGTGGAGACTGTCCTTGGCCAATCATGGCTGGGCCACAAGGTCCCTGGAAATCATGCACTGGAGTCTATCTTGCTCCATGCACCAATGTCAAAGCCAGGACCGGACAGGTTTGGGCTCTCAGTGAAGGTCAACCAATCAAGCATGCAAGCAAATGAGCCAAACTGAAACATTTGACAGCTCAATGTGAAGCAATACACAGGTTGTGCATGTCCCGTGTCCTGTTCAACGAAGCATCAACTGTGTACAAAGTGTGCCATTTGAGACTGTTAAAGATGCAGGTGTCTTGTCCCTTGGGCAATTCCATCTTTGGGAAAGTTGGGAATGAGGCCCTATGGGTAATTTTCAACAGCGCTACAGAAGAGAGGAGACACAGAAGAATGGCCTAAAGTCTTATCTGGCTATGTCAGAAGTTGCATTAATTCCTGCCTCATTGACAAATCACCATCAATTATTTCGGTAGATCCTTAGGACACTGTCAGATCCTTGAGTATATCACAATCATGGCTTCATTAAATGATCAAACCATGAAGGACAGGTCACTCTGGTGGGCACTCAGAGCTGGAATAAGGCTTGGGGCTGGTGAGTAAAACAAGAGCTCGGCTGCTGAACTGGTGAGCAGGATGGGTGGTAAAGATATTCCACAAATCCGGGTACAAATTTGAAGAAGGATTCATTTGCATGAAGTGATTGACTGCTAAAAATCACTCTCCCCAAGCCTCTCTATCTGTTTTGATAATGAGTGGATTCATGTCAGTCAATTTCACCCAGTCAAAGGACAGGTGCAAACTTCCTTTCTCTTTCTCAGGACCAAAGGTTCAGAGCATGACAGATAATCAAGGCAGGGCTTGACTCCATTATTTTTATTCCACCATCCCCTTTTCTGCTACTTAATGAACTACTAACAGTTGATCACTGAGATCATAAGGAATCTGGCTACATTGCATTATAACCCATATCCCTACACCAGTGGGTTTCTAACTTCATCTGGCTGTATAAATGAACCAAAAGCTCTGAAAACAGTGTCTCCAGTAGCTTAACTACTCTGCACATGCATTACAGGGTGTGTGCGTGGCACCTCACCCACTGGCAAGCTGTTCGAGACTCCTGCCCTACTGCTCCTTCTGCTGCCCCCCTAAACCAGCAAGAAGGGTGGAGGGGAGATGGTGGACGAACATGGATATGTGCTCCAGCAATGAACTTCTGAAATGGCACTAACCAATGGCAGGGCTGGAGGGATGGAGGGGAGCCTCGCTCCCACGGCCAGTGAGGATGAACCCCACATCAGAGGTGAGAGGGAGCCCAGGCCTCCATGGGTGCCGTGTTAACGATGACTGATCTCTTCCAATTAGAGGTCTTGACAGGTCCTTAACTATTTGCCATTAATCACATCCGAATACCCCGCTTTTGATTTATGCTTCTGCCCCGCTCCCCCCCTCCTTCTCCTTCTTTCTTCCTTCTCTTATCCATTCACACCTTCATTCCTACCTTTGTGCTTTGGTAGTTTGGGAATTTCACATTTCCCCTAGCAGCCAATAAATCAGCTCCTTGTCATGAGCTGTTCTTGTGACATTGAGATGAATACTGGGAGGTGGGTAGTGGGGTGGATGGGTGCTGGAAGTGGGGTTTGTCAGCATGCTTGACAGATCCTCAAGGATATGACAACAAAATGACACAAAAACATTGCAGGACATGCCCCGCAGATGAAATGGCAAAAGTATGCCAACAAAAGAACAAAACATGTCATCGATAGTGAACATAAAGTCAAAATAAGATCTAGCAAATAGACCACTGTTTAATACACAGTGTATTGGGCCTAGGAATTCTTAGCTGCCAGGGCCCAGCACTGAAGAAGCTCTAAGACAAGTGGGAAATTTGATAACCTGCTGCTATGTAATTTCATTGAAAAGAAGGCACAGCATATTAGTGTGGAGAAGCCAGGGAGGAGTGCTACATGCCTGGAACCCAACATCTCTTCTGCAGAAAAAGTCAAAGTGACATGGTCAATTTTCACCAGACAGATAAGTGGAGAACGGGCTGCTGCATTCAGTCACAATGGGAGGGGTGGAGGACAAGTCAATAACACAAATAAACAATACTTACGGAGTCTGAGTCCGCCTTGGAATCATAGTACTCAATGTCACGCTCCTGTAAACAAACAAACAACAAGCAAATGTTAGTACTGTGTTTATTTTACAAAGGTACGATGCTGTTTAAAAAAAAGACTTTGAAGAAAATGAATGAGGCAGAAACTCAGATTCATTTTGTTCTGCAGAAAGGGAGTCAGTTAACATAAGATGTGTGTTCCAAGTCCCAACAGAGAAGCAGTCCCTCTGAGTATTTATAATATTCACATCACATCACCTGATCACCTGGGTTTACCTTCAACCCAGCTTTAATTTAACATTTTAACTCCAACAAACATGAAACATCCAGGACAGACAGTGCTTCAAAAATAAGACTGCTGACATTTAGAAAAGGCTTATATCTCATCCAGTATACAAGTAGCAGGTACTAGCTCTTCAGTGGCAGAGGTATTTGACTTACAGAGACACGTTGGTTACAGAGCCATCAACACCAACAACAATACTATAATCATCCTTCAGCTGACCTTAATGTTACAAAACACCTGGCATGGATAATCTCAGCTCACTGTTTTGCTGCAAAGCATTGTTTACAACAGCAGAGAGAAAAAAAACTGTTCAATATACTACACATGGTGCCCAAACAAAAAGAAGAAACGCAGATTGGTGTTTAAGAAATCGAGATTGAGAGAGAAAGAACAAAGTCAAAACTACTTTACTGAGCTGACTTCACCTTAATGTGCCTCGCTCAGCCTCAGTAAGAGAGAAACCCACTGCACCCCCATCTCTACCCTCATGACTTCATCTAAACTGCTCTCATTCTCCCGAAACAGCTCTCGCTCAGCACACCCAGGTGTTCTAACCAAAATCCACTCAGACTTATTTTACTTCATCTTAACGTGACTCGCTCAACCACCCAGCCATAATCTGAGTCTCTCCACCCGAATGAGACTGATCTCACTCTGTGTGATAACATCACTACCTTAGCTCACCTCAGACTCCCCAAACTAAACCTGACCTCCCCACACTAAACCTTACCTCCCCACACTAAACCTCAACTCTCCACACTAAACCGCAGCTCCGCACACTAAACCTTACCTCCCCACACTAAACCTCAACTCTCCGCACTAAACCTTACCTCCCCACACTAAACCTCAACTCTCCACACTAAACCTTACCTCCCCACACTAAACCTCAACTCTCCACACTAAACCTCAACTCCCCAAACTAAACCTTACCTCCCCACACTAAACCTCAACTCCCCACACTAAACCTTACCTCCCCACACTAAACCTCAACTCTCTGCACTAAACCTTACCTCCCCACACTAAATCTCAACTCCCCACACTAAACCTCAACTCCCCACACTAAACCTGAACTCCCCACACTAAACCTCAACTCCCCAAACTAAACCTCAACTCCCCAAACTAAACCTCAACTCCCCAAACTAATCCTTAACCTCAACTCTCCACACTAAACCTCAACTCCCCACACTAAACCTCAACTCCCCAAACTAAACCTCAACTCCCCAAACTAATCCTTAACCTGCATCACTACACCCTATCCTATCCCTATGCAGTACCAGCTGAGAAACACAGATAAAGGACCAGCACATTTCTTCCTCTCGTCTACAGCACAGTGGCAATCTGCACAAAATCACTGCTGATGCAGATAAATAAATATACAAATACATAAGCAAGTAAATAAAACGAGCCAAATGGAAGGAAATAATCCTACTGAGGTTAATAAAACTGCCCAGGGTTATTTTCATTTTTTACTTGACTGGTTTGTGCAGCTTTCATGGAGGCAGATGGAGTTTATTCTGCTAAAGAAGGCATTAATGACAGTGCTGTGCACCGCACACCAGCTATTAGTCCAACCAGCGTCCGCAGTCACCAGGAAGCACCTGAAACTAACTGCAGCACAGGACATTAGCGGCAAAGTCAACTTGAAGAGCTTACTCGGGTGGGAGAACCGTGTGAGCGAGAGCTAAACCTCGGAACCTGCCAATCCTTTTCATCTCCCTTGACGAAATAAACCCGTGTACATTTTGTGTTAGTATCATTGTATTATCTTGCCTTGCCAGAATTATGTAGCAATATTTTCTGGTTTGCATCTCAAGCCAATACAACATTTTGAATTTACACTGAATAGGACTGAATGAGAGGGAAAAAAGAAACAGAGAAACACACAAGGGAAAACAGGGGGATTAAAATGTGCTTTGCTTTACAAAGACAAAACACACAGAACTCGGGATATGGTGGGGAGTTGAAGAGACAGAGTGAGAAAGGAGCAGATCGACAGCCAGAGAGAGAGAGAGAGAGAGCGAGAGAGAGAGAAACAGCAAAAGAGTGAGTGAGTGAGAGTGTGTATGCGAATCAGGGAGAGGAGGGTGAGCGTTGAGGTGGGGGGTGGGGGGTGGGCCTGGGGTAAGTCAGCAAACTAGAAACAGTTATTCAGAGTCAAGTCTCAGTGCCAGCGGTGAAAGGGGGCAGGAGGCGATCACACAGGGAGCGGGGGTGATAACATTGAGGAGCGTCTATCTGAGTTGGGTCCTGAGACAGAGTGGAAAGGGAGCGAACACGCTCCATCCCTCCGCTGGGCTTGCCGCGACGCGCCTCGCAGATTCGCGGTAAGCCGCCTATCTGTCAAACCTCATGCAATAGCTTTCGATTGGCCACGCTACACTGTGGAAGGACTGGAAATACCTTTTCTATTAAAGCAATCTGCCGGAGCCTCCAGTGGCATCAATGTAGTGCAAATACTCATGAAAGAGGATCCAAGATTAAATATTAGAACCACAGAGCCATCGCCACATGGCTCAGAATATTAAAACATTCTAAAAATAGAATCAACAATACAAACAAAAGACAGGTTGGCCCCACACTGTATACAAAAGATTCATATTCCCGGGGAATTACCCTTGAATACAGCAGGTATAACATCATGCTCTGAATTAAATAGAGATGCATAAGGCACAAAAGTGTTGCTCTACTGAACCAGCGACTGAACTACAACTCAAAACCTCATATCTGTGCCACTGTAACTGCACAGATCTGGCCTGGAGTCGCTTGCTATTTGGGCACATTTCTCACGAGGAAGGCTCTTTGAGACGGCTCAGATGACACTCGCCACAGTCAGTACTCCAGCCATAGTGCAGCAGTATTTCGAGTTAACGGGGAACTTGTTGCAGACTGACTTACAGAGGACCAGAGCACCAGAGCACCAGCCAACTGCAGCTGAGTGTTCAAGGGAAGTATGTCTGCATGCCTAAGGTGTCTAACTCCTTGTTGGGGCACTGATGTTAGTCCAGCAGTGTCAGCCTAACAGAGCCAGATCTCAGGTGGAGTGAGGCAGAACTGTTCAGCATAATTATATTATGGAATGCCCTTATCAAAGATTACAGTTTTATATTTTACTCAGGGGTTTCCCATGGACTTAGTTATCCTGCAGCTGAGACTAAATGTCAGGAAAAACAAATATTTGATTATAATTTAATGCTCAATTAATATAAGTTAATGCTCAAATATGATTTCATGCTCAATGAAAATTCAACAGTGACATCTGGTAGTTCAAAAAACAGCTTTGCAACAAACTTTAGAGAACTAGAAGCAAGTGCATCTAAGAACAGATGGAGAATCAGTGTTTCATTTAGCCAAAACAGAAGCTGCATGACAGTACTTGATCCTAGATCTCCCATGGGAATCACACATCAGCTGTGTGGGATGATGTTATTGACATTAATTGGGAAAGTGGAAATTTCCTGTGGGACATTTTCAAGAGAAGAGGATGAGTGACCTGTACCAATGGGTATATTCTCCATGAGTGAGCTAAGGTATAAGCTCATGATATATAAATATAGAGTTGGCAAACTGGTGACATACCTGAGGAAAAAAGAGGAAAAAAAGGAAAAAAAGAAACAGGTAGACAGCAGGGTTTCAAATGCCACGCAGGTTTCAAGCATACTGTACAACCTTCCTGGTCACAGTTGCTCAAAGCACTTTGCCACATTTGTCCATAGCAGAAACTCATATCGAGTGGCAAGAACTAGATTTTTACTGTTAGAGATTTCACACTCACTCCAGAAATAAGAGATCTTCAATCATGAAAGTGGGTGAAAATGAAGAGGGCTGAAGTGGCTTCACAGACAAGCACTTCCACCTCTTGACATCACAGAAAATGGACAGACTAGGGTTGCCAGATGCCCGGTTTTGGCCAGACTGTCTGGTTTTCAAATCATTCGAATTTGGTCTAGTTCGTGGTCCCAACCAAACAATATAATGTCTGGTCTGCGTAATGGGTTGAAATAATTAACCATTAATGAACCATTAGTTTGCACTGAACTCACGTGTGAGCCACCCCCACACTCTCGATCCCCCTCCCCCCAGGTCCGCTAACGGGCCCGACAGCTCCCCGCCTTGTTTGCGATTAAGCCTCCAGCTGTGCGTGTTGTCCGGTTTTCACTAATTCCAAACCTGGCGACGCTAGGACAGCCCCGCCCGGTTATCTCCGGCACAGCAGTGGGCCAGCAGCCGTGGCGGCTCAGGTCTGGCGTGCTGCCGCCTGGAGCCCCCGTCGCCACGCGAGGCCCTCGCCGGGACCTGCCTTGTTATTATTCTCCCTCAGACAAGGGCGCGCTCTCTCAAGGGCACCGGTGGCGTGAATCGGGCCAGGAATTTTTCGTTTTTTCTCAGTGCGAGGCGGCATTGGTCATGCTCCGAAAGCAGAGGAGATGGGCGAGATTGCTCCACACAGCGGCGCGTACTCCAGACGCTCTCCAGCGGAGGCAGCGCGCTCTCCTGCCGAGGGCCAATCACTGTGAGCGTCCTGATGAGCGTACTGCGGCGCTCGCACGGTGACAGCAGCATCAAAAAGGAAAATGCTAATGCTTCAGCGCTCTCTTTACCCCTTAATATCCAGATGACAGCCAGATGCACAGCTTTTTCTGGATGATGCCCTTCCTGAAATGGCGCTTCCTGTGGATCCAGTCACATCGGGAATTCTGTTTCTCCCCATGAGCACACCACGGTCTTCTCATTGAACATTCCCTAATGTAAATATTCCAGGAGCTGGATTAACACAACCGCCCTAGTTTAGACAGAACAGAAGCCTGTCATTCTGGATACAGCTACTATGCTGTAGCACAATTCTAAAGTCGATAAAATATACAGTCAACAGAGTTGAAACTGGTGACATACCTGCACAACAAAAAAGAAAAAGAAAAGAAAAACCATAAGCAGAAAATACCATTTGCAGAAAATACCATTTATGTCTGCCTGCATTTTTTCCCCCGACCAGGGTAACACCTCTGTGTTTCATACTTTTTCACTGTCCCATTTTCACAATGCCCCCTGTGCTCCTCAGTATTTTCATGGAAAGCTGGGCCACAGGCTATGAGACAGAGGGCAAGTGCAGGGACTGGGGGCAGTGGGGGTGGTGGGGGTGAGTACGGGGTGCAGGGGGGGGTGGGGGTGGACGCATGGAGCTGAAAATAGCCTGGGCTCTGAAAGGAGACTGCCCCTCCGGCTGTGGATGGTGTTTCATAGGAAATGGCAGGATTGATGGTGTCCGTCCGCAACCCCCCTGCCCAGAGCAACAGGGTGATATATGCCTCTCACATCCTGTCTGTGTGCTCAGCCCAGCCACACATTTACTCTTTTTGTCATGGTACTATAAAAGCTGTGACACAAATGTGCAGGGCCTGTACTGATGGATAGGACAAACACACATCAAGGTGCTGTTTGCTGCCTGCCCTTTGGAATAAACTAAACCAAGCACCACGGGGTGGAGGTGGTATTTAACTGGAAGCTGGAATATTAAAATTAGTCAAGGCCTATTTCATCAAATTTGAAAGGGGCATATAAATTGCACTCTTTTTGTTGATTGGCATCTAAAAAAAATGAAATAACTTGAGTGTCCTCTATTTGTACCCTTTTTCATCTAAATTTCCCAGAAGCTGTAATAAAAAGTTTACGAGTTTAAAGTGTCATTTAAAGTCTGCGTTTGAGGAGACGCTTTGAGGAGGTGCTTTAAGGGGGATGATGTGGACAGGAAGGCAGACGGGGCTAGGCCTGGGCTAATAAACCCCTGCATGCGATGCCAGGGAGATCCCAGCCAACGCAGTGCTAACCGTTTCTCCATAAATAAAGCCTTCATAAACTCAATTAAGATGAGCAGCGCTGATCTACGCTGGCAGGTGCCAGAGGCGAGGACCTCAGTGGAGGTCACAGATTCTTTTTCATCAGGCGCATGGAAGGACAGCTTTTTCTGCCCGTCCACGGACTCTTCTTATTGGGTACGACGCAGCTCCCTTCTGCCAATATTGTGCATGGTGGGAAGTCACCAGACCTCGAATCCATCTGCGGCACCAGGGAGCCAATGGGGGGGCTGTCGTTCCAACAGCACTTACAAAAGTTAAATTACTTCTCCGCTCACCAATTTTCCACAGTAAACAGGCCCACAGTAGCTCAGCATGCTGGATCTAAGCAGGCATGCTTCAGCGCTTGGCACAAACAAATCACATTTTTACTAACACCAAACATTGTCACCAACTGCTTCCTGGTCCTTTCGTTCGCTAGTCCTTGCTCCTACAGTATGTCAAAGCTACTTTGACAGCTGTTTGAATGGATTCAACTTTTGCACACATTGCTGGGAACACTATAAGCGTGCTCTCTTTTCACCTTTCCTCTTTTTATTAAATGTGAGGATGTTTTTTACAGCATGTCAGCTGTTTGCAGGCTGCTCAGGTTTGCTCAGAGCAAAGTGTAACATCATATATCAGAAATAAAGTCAGCCTGTCAGTTGAAAGGCCCCTTTCTCCACGGACTCAGGTCCCTCCGAGCTGCTGTGCCATGGTGTGGAATGCACCACTGTCCTGATGAGGAAAACTGAGATGAAAGCTTTCTGAGTTTAATGCTAATCCCTGTCTTGGAATGCATGAAGCAAGCTTTGTGTAACACGGAGCGCAGTATATGCCAGTTCAGGTCCGGCATTATGGCTCATGCCAGGCAAATTTTAGACTCACACATTCGCAGAGACATGCAATGGTGCATGCACGGGTACACACACACACACGCACACACACACACACACACACACACACAAATAAACACACACACACACACACACACACACACAGGTATCCTTGCACATCCTGCCACCGTCTATAGCCCCCCAGGTAGATAGGCTTGTCTGCCTCCCAATTAGTGGCCATCTGGTGCGGCTGGCCCAGGGTCTCTGCAGGGGTGGGGGCCAAGGGTTAAGCACATGTTTAATGAAGCACAGTGCCAATGGTCTACCTGCAATCCCATCAGTTCCACAGGGCGACAGATGATCACCGCTACTTATCTTTAAACGCTCTACCAAAAACCATAACCAATGCACCTTTTGCCAAGGTGGCATGGTGTACAGAAAGAGAAAGCCAAAATGGCGCTGAGACTATTCAGAAGGAAGGAGGAAAAAAAACAGACCATAAAACTGTTTTAATTTTTAATTATCATGAAAATAATTGTCATCAATACAAAACAAATGACTGGCCAGCATTTTTTACTTTGTAATGCTTTTTTCATTTCCCTTAAAAAAAAACCATCAATGGCCTTGAAACATGAAGTAATTGATGTCATCAGTTTGGCGTTGTGTTTGGTAGGGGGAGGGTGTTGTTTGGGGTAATGGGGAGGAGGTATTGTTGTTTGGTGAAGGGGAGGAGGTGTTGTTGTTTGGTGAAGGGGAGGAGGTGCTGTTGTTTGGTAAAGGAGAGGGGGTGTTGTTGTTTGGTGAAGGAGAGGAGGTGTTGAGTGTTGAAGGGGAGGAGGTGCTGTTTATTGGTGAAGGGGAGGAGGTGTTGCGTGTTGAAGGGGAGGAGGTGCTGTTTATTGGTGAAGGGGAGGCGGTGTTACGTGTTGAAGGGGAGGAGATGTTCTCGTTTTGGGGAGAAGGTTGTTGTTTTGCTGCAGGCCTCTGTGTAACACACCTGAGCCTCTCCAGTCACGCTCTCCTGGACACACATCTGCTCTGTCACCAGCGCTGAGACGGCAGCATGAACGCCAGGTCCAATGTTCCCTCAGAGATGGGGAGGGGGAGGGGGGGAGCAGTGACACGAGATGGAACCGCAAGCAGGAGTTTGACTGACTCCTGATGAAATAGATGCAAATGCTTACATAAACCCTCGCTGATCTCTCAGCGAGTTTTCCTTCCTGTCCTTGTGTGAAGTAAGCCAGGTGACCTGCCCTAACCTTCCCCATCCTTCCATATCCTGTGCCTTTTTTGACCAGAATTTGAAAGACTAAAGGTAAAACATCTAAAAGGATTTAATATCAATAGTTTGACCTCTAAGAAAAGAGATGAGATGGACGAAAAACCATGACTAGAACCACCAGAATTTTCTTCTTTTCAAAGTTACATGGTCAAGCACTTGGCAAGACAGCCACTTGAGAGCACTGATAAATACTGCATGTGGTTGTCAGCCAGGCTGCAGACACGAGATCAGCCAATCAGAACCACATATTCTTCACCCTCTGACAGTGACATGGCAAGATCAAATGGATAATAGGCTGTGTAACAAGGTTATTGCTGTCAGTTGTTTAACCCCTAAATCTCAGGCATTGTGCTCCGTAACCTTGAGTCATTTCCTGTAACTCCTGCTCATTTATATACGGGAAATGTTAGCATAACAAATACGTGCAGGTTAGAGGCCGACAGACGCATGGCGAGTGATCGGTGTGATGAAAATCTTATCTGAACCATTTATGAGAAGTGTCACCTCTGCACACCATGACCTTGAGCACTGGTGGAAATGTAGCACACGAGTACATGCAGACACACACACGCTCTCTCTCTCTCTCTCTGTCTCTCTCTCTCTCTCTCTCTCTCTCTCTCCTGCACACACGCACACACACACACGCAAACACACGCACACGCAGGCTGACCCTGAAAACGACTGAGGCTGCGGCCGGACACTTCCCTGTCTGATCAGTGTGCGCGGAACAACATCAACAACAACAACATCATCAACAACAACAGCCCGGCCTGCTAATTGGCAATCACTTAAGTGAGCAGCCGCACGTCAGCGGAATGCGTGGCTCAGCTCCTGCCTGCCTGCCTGCCCGCCTGTCCGCCCCGGCTGCCTGGAAACGGGACTTAATTGCGGAGCTATTTATAAAGAGCGATCACCGGAGCATAGTGGCTAACCAGCATTGTTTACACACCTTTGAGTCATAGTCATACTAAGCTCAGCCACTGCACCGGATTTAAACAATTATTGTACAGCATTATGCGGGGTGCTGTCCATCACCGCCCCCCCCCTACACGCAGTGTGGGGAGAACATCTTCAGGTGAACATGCAGAATGAGCTCTATTTCTTTTCCTGTTTTATCACTGCTTATTGCCTCCCCTCCCCTTTTTCCCTCCCTCTTTTTCCCCTTCATAGCATCACCTGCTTCAACCCCACTCTGTATCAGTGTGTATGTGTGTGCAGGAGCGTGTGTGTTTATGTGCACAAGTGTTTCTGTGTTTGTATTGCTCCTATCATGGGAAACGAGACCTGTTTACCAAGTCGCCTGGTGCTCGAGCATGTGTGTTTGTGTGCGTGTATGTGTGGGTGTGTGTGCACGTGAGCATGGATGTGTGTATTTGTGTGGGCCTCTGTTTGAACAACATTTCCCTCGTATTTAATCTCCCGAGTCTTGCAGTGTTAACACTGATGAAGACATTAACAGTTGTGTTTCACCAACTGCAGCCCACACAAACCTTCTGTTACATCAATGACAACAAACAGGCTAATGAGTGGCCCAAGAAGCCAAGAACAAAAACGAAAACACCGTGTCTGTCGCCTGTATGTGACAGCTACTCTTACTGGTGCTGCATTCCTACTGGTGCCATATAACTGTCCTCGTAAGGCCATGTAAAGAGTGACTTATAGAATGAGCCAAACAGAGATCAGGGTGGTGGGCGGGAAACAGTGCACGACGCAGTCACTCTCAGTGAGGGTTCATATCACACTCTGAAGCACAGCCATTTTGCATAATAACAGACCCAGCATTTCCTCCAATCTCTCTCCCCCCCAGCTTAGTTTCTCTCACTCACACTTAGCCCTCTCTCTCTGTCCCTCTCGTACCGCTATCTCTCCACCCCTCCAGCTCCCCTTCCCTATCCTCCTTTCTATCTCTTTTTCTCCCTCTAGCTTTTCTTCCCTGCTCTCCTGCTATCTCTTTCTTAAGTCTCCTTCACTTTCCCTCTAGTTCTCCTTGACTCTCCTTCCCTCCCTCTAGCTCCACCCATCTCTCTCTCTCTCTCTCTCTCTCTCTCCCCATCCCTCCCTCCCTTCTGAACTTGGTATGGGGGAGTGGCAGCATGCATGTTGGATGTATCAAGGACATGCGTTCTGTAATTGCCGGTTTCTGCAGTCTGGATTGTGCCAATAAAGGTAGATAGGGCATTAGCCCACGCCCCCACCCCCGCCCCCACTCTCTATCTTAGGTGCTGAATGTAAGGAAATAGGCACACATGGAGTGGTGCTGCCTCTTTATTTCTTCACCAGATAGATGAGGAAAGAAGACACACTACTTTTAAACGAACTCTCTCACATGTACTAGCACATGCTATGTTCCACATGCTATCCTGTTTAGACAATGCCCGGGCACTCTTCGTTATGATTATTTGAGTTAACTGCATACAGTTCTATTAGATTCATTAGGCTTCATTAGACTCATTATCCTTGAACTCTCTGAAAAAAAGAACGTAACTTTTGAGGAATTCAACAGGACCTCACTGGCTCCTCTTCCTCTGCTCCATCTTTACGCAACTGCAGTGCAGGGCACTCTCTTGTTACCATAGAAACAGTCACCTCTGCTCTAAATGACAATGTTGCTTTCTCCAGTTCTCTCCCTCTCTCACTCATTCTCTCGTCCTCTCTCTCTGTCCATCTCCCTCTGCTGTGCCTTCTGACACTGTCCTTTTGATTTGCTGCAGTGAGCAACATAATTACAGCTCATGTAGATTTGATGCTTCATACATTTTTAGTAGTTCCTCAGAAATGATCCCATATGTCCTGTGTCCATAGCACCTGGTCCCTCTGATCTACAGGGAGTCTGTTGATTCCCCAAAAATAAACAAGTAATGCTGCCACAAATAGACAGGGCAACAGTGTTTACAGGAAACAGCAAAGTCACCTTCAGAATCTATTTTCCCATAGGCACTTCTACATCTACAATTGTAAGAAAGGACACCTTGAGACTTTCAACATGTGCATTTAGGTATGAGGAGGTGTGATGATGGCCATAAGACAGCAAACTGTCCACCCAATATTCCTTCTGCTCCGGGACCAGTGTAAGCTAATTAAAAGGTTGAAGGGCACCAAACATTGTTCACACGAAAGACATACATACATTCAATCATTTCAATAAATGTTACATTATCTTTCATTTGCACCTATTACCAGACATATGGTTAGCCTTTTTTTAAATATAACTCTGGATGGAAAAGTGACCAATTTTCTTTTCATCCAAGCCAGAAAACATAACATCTGACGAGATAGACTATAGACTGCAGAAAACAAATTATTACTGAAATACATGAGAAAAATTTAACTGCACAATTTAAGGTGACTGAAAATTGGAAGAACCAGAGCTAAGAATCCTTCTTGAAGGACATAGATTAATTACACACATATGACTGATAATGACGCTGTAGCGAATGAAATACATAAATACATTCATTAATAGTCCATTCATGTTCTTACTAATGCTGGTTATGCATTCAAAAATAACATGAATGCATCACATCATCAGGAGGTAAAACAGGGCCAGTGATTGATATAAATCAAAAACAAACAGGGGCAGTAATGAACACAGTGGTGACTGAGCGACATTCTGTCACGCCCTGACTTTTGTGATAATTGCTAGTGTGGTGGCCATGGAGATAAACTGGAGCCAGTCCCAGCCCCGGGCCGGACCCAGAGACCACCCTACCCAACCCCAATCACAGCTGCATGATAGGAGAGGCCTCAACAGACAGCACCCTCTTCCTACAGTCGTTTTCTATATTTCTGCACTTTTTCTTCAGGGAATCGTTTCTCCACCTCCTCTGCTCAGTTTTGCTTTCAAGGCCACATCCCACCTGCAGACGCTGCTACGCTGTCGATTGCAGGACTACCGTTCTCTGTTTCCTCTTTGAAAGTCACCTAGCGGGCCTGCGTCACGAGGAAGTCCCCAAGCGTGCTCAGACCATGGCATTAATGTCACGCCAGCCTAATGACTCTGCCCAGAGTCACAAAGCCTTGCCCAGACTCCATTATTCCCTCTGCTGTCCAACCGGCCACAGACCACCAAACACAACTCAGCGTGCGTGTACAATTTCAAATTAGTCAACATGAGTCAAGGAAGTCTAAATAAGCAATACACAGATGGTCAGGAATTTATTCAGGATCAAAACCCTTAAAAAAGGGAAAGGTACCATAAACGATAGTTCCACCTCCCCGATGTAACAATGTGTGCGTGTGATTGGGGTCCCCATAAAATACTGTTTCACTCAGCCTTGCTCTGCACTATCCAGGGAAAGAGAAGGGGAGTGTCAGAGCTGAGGAAGGCCTGGTCAGACAGGGGTCCATCTCAAGACTTTATATGACCCCTGACCCCTGTGCTGTCAAACTGCCATGTGTTACATTTTAATGTTTGTTTTTTACAGTGTGTTGTCATTGTATTTGCTTCATCATATTTTTTTGGAGTCAGCACCCACACGAATGGGTTGAGAACATTTATTTCTCCAAAACCCGATCAAGGGCCATTTGCCTCTTACAATACTCCCCCATTCTCTACTATACGTACTCTAAACACTCCCTAACCCCATGCCTCACCCCCTCATGAAAACACACTTATAAACACTGACACACAGGCACACACACACATGCACGCACACGCGCACATACACGCAGACACACACATGCACACACACACACACACACATTCCCCCACATAGCCTCGCCCCCTAATTGGCTATCACTTATCTGAGCAGCGTGGAGTTCCACTCGGGGCACAGCTCATTAATGGAGTCACACAGGGGCAGGTGCAGATAAACCGTGGGCAGAGCAGGTAGCTGACAGGGACGTGGTAATACCCACCGTTCTGAGCACATTTATCAGTGATAAACTCAGAAAACCGTCTCTGCTCAGTCCCTCCCTTCCCATATCCCTATGGGGCCTCCATTATGAAGTATGTTTGTTTGAAGGGGCTAAATTAGTCTAACTAGCTCTATTAATCTCTTGCAGAAAACATAAATAAATATTTAAATGAACAACAATCATTTTCCTGCAGTTCTCAAGACCCTGCCTATCTCTCTACACATTCAGAAAACTCCAAGGACTTTTTCCCCCTTTTCATCTGCGTAATACAGCATTTCTGTGTGCACCTCCACCCCCACCCCACCCACAGGAGCCTGCAGAAAACCCCACCTGCAGGCGGCTGAACAGTGTGTACTTTCTCAAGACGAGGTGAGACAGCTTGACATTTAAATCTGAAACAAACCCTTTACTTTGTCATTTCTGGAGACAGATTAGAGTCATATCCATATCTCTTCTGGGCAGCTGCTAATTAGTTTGTAATTACAAAAGAGGGGGAGTCGGGGGGCCAGGGGTGGGAGTGACTTGTGCAGTGCCTCACAATCACAATGAAGGACTACCTGCCCATGAGGGAATGGGGATAGGAACAGACCCCCCCTCTCCCCCCAACCTGGTTCTGTCCCCTCAGCTACCGAGGACCCAGACAGACAGACCCCCCCATCCCCCCCAATAGAACCCCGCTCTAGACAACAATTCTGGCAATATCCATGGGCAGCCCGACAGCTTAATGGAAGCTGACTTCATATCAAACACAATATGAGATTTCATTTGATGAGCATCATTACAGCACACACAAGCCTATTAGGCTGAGACACGTACCCACTCTACTGATTGGCCCGGGTGCAGATTAAAAAAAGAAAGGGTGATTTGTGATTACGCTTGTAAAAGGTTACCCAAACTTGACTTCCCAGGAGTCGTCTGAGGAGCACACAGTCTTCCTGCATCAGTAATGCGGATAGGCAACGCTCACACTCCGAGTCTGTCCCTCTCCATTTCACTCTCTCGCTTCAATGCAAACATTCACTGGCATGTTAAATATCCAGCCAATATCTCTGACAAATCCTACACAAAGATATACATGCAATTCAAACAGGTTAAACACTGAGGGGGCAAGCTGTTCAGTTTCACACACACACACACACACACACACACACACACACACACACACACACACACACACATACATACAGTACACACACACACAAAAACACACACACAGACATGTCCACACACACACACACACACACATATATAGTACACACGCATACACACACACACACACACACACACACACATACAGTACACACGCATACACACATACAGTACACATGCATACACGCCCATGCCCACACACTCAGACACGCACACATACACACAAACACGTACAGTGCATACACAAGCCCACACACTCAGACATACCCAAACACACACACACACACACACGCACACACACACACACACACACGGTATTAAAGTCAAGGTGCTTTGCCGTTCACTTATCCCCCCTGCTGTGGGCTCTAATGCTGCCAACCTTGCACTGGACCGCTGATGCTTTTTTGAGTGACATCACTCCTCTTCTAAAAAAAAACAGGGACTTAATCCATTGCGCTACTCTTGGGAATTGTGGTGTAGATTTGTCTTACTTGGGAGCATAAATACGCATTGCTCATTAATTGGGGAGATACAGCTCTGTCTCGACCTTGAGGGACTGGTAATGTCAGCCCACCCTCTCCCCTTTCCCCCTGTCTATATACAAGTGTATTAGCTGCACCCACTGATAGACTAGAGTCAGCAACAGGGCTGGCAAGAAGTCAATAGATAAAATACACATTGAGTGGAAACTGGAGAGGCACAAATAAAGTGTTCTTCAGAGAGAAGCAATGCAGTGGATTTCCAACCCGACCCCAACCCCCCCTGTCAAGCCCCCAAGGAGAGCTGCAGAGCAATTTACATGGCAGGGTCCTTGCTATGCATATGCTACCGTAGCCTTTACTGGCATATGAATTTATTCTTGGTGAGTGAGTCTTGGATGACCATGGATAATGCAAATAATGGCCTTATGACAGCACAAGAAAGGACACTACAGCTATTGGCTGCGAGCTATTAGCGTGCATTATTGGTGCTGGAGGACACACTCTGTTCATTAGCATTCGTGGGCAGAACACCCCCAGCGCCTGTTTATCCAGACTGGAGCCTTTTAAAAGAGAAAAAAAGCCACTCAAAATGGTCGCGTCTGCCTCACTTCACAACCGCAGATGGACCGTACACATGTTCATTTGCATGCCAATAAACAAATACGGGCTCGGATGAAAGCAAATATCTATGGAAAAAAAATTCGCCAGACTGAAATGGAATTCTCAACACAGATCGTGCATCAGTGCCCCGCGTGTTCAGCTGCAAGACAACACCAAGCAAATATAGTGAGGGCTATTTCCCCTCTGTGTTTCCTTTTTGCTCATTAACTTCAAAGTGTCTGTAGAAAACAAACTGATAGCAAGAAAGGAGAGGAAAAAAGAGAGACATGGACAGACAAATGGAAAATAAGGATTCTGCCAGTACTTGTGCAACCAGATGAGAACCACCCCACCTCCCTTGCACTTAACCTGAATCTTATCTGTGAGATTCACAGCTGGGGTTGAATCCTGTGGCTGCATGAATACTAACGCACTGAGCTGCAGTACAATATCACTAATTATAATACTGCTACTACTACTACTATTACTACTACTACTACTACTTATACTACGACTACTAATACGACTACTACGACTAATAATAATAATAATAATAATAATAGTTGCTACAATATATGCCATTACACACAGATATATAAATATTAGCTAACAGGCCTGACATAAGGACTAAATACCACATGTATAATAAATAAAGGTCACAGAAAGTCCAAAGATAAAGACTTAAGAGACTGAAACAGGACGTGGGGAATGAACATGGAAACAGTACCAGCTGTCATTGGAGTGCATGGAGATCTCAAAAGGGGATTGTAGGAGTACACAGGAATGATGCCTGGCTCAATCAGTGAGCTGCAGGAGATCGCCCTTTTGGTCACACATACAGAGGAGGTTTTTAACAACCAAATAAACTCACCCTATCAAGCCTCAGAGCCATTCTGGCCCAAGCCCTACTAGAGCTTCACAAGCAAAAAAAATTTAGCGAGCACATTATTATTATTATTGTTATTATTATTATTATTATTACCATAGCCTACCAGTTGCACGTTTATTTAGAATATATTATATTCCCGTACAAGGTTAAATTACAATGATTACGATGTGTGCCCCATGAATTCCCAATGGCTATATAAAACCTGTCCATTTACTGTAATCTTTTTCTAATCTAGTGTAGCAATGTTCCATGTAATTTCTTCAGGGTTCATTGTTGGGCATTAGCCATAAAGCAGGAAACACTGATTTAACACTGAAAGGCGGGTGTATAAGGACGGCTTAAAGAAACGTTGACAGTAGCGCTGATAAATGTAATTTCTTGCCAGAAACGGCCTTATCTTTTGATTACATGAGGGTGACTTACTTATTTTAAGAAACACGGCTTTTGTCTTTATGTCTCTTTACCAATGCATGGAATGACACAGCCTGTGAAAAAGTAACCAAATGAGACAGTGAACCTGACAGATGCACCATGAGAAGGCCTAATCGCAGCTGCATAGGCCGGGACCAGGGTCTGTGAGCCACAGCAGGGCTCGCCCGGGCTCTGAAGCACTGGGCTACATCCATACTCTCCAGGCGCCAGGGCAAAAGGATAGTGAGAGGAGGTGATGGGACAGAGAGGGGATGTGATGGGGAGTCACCAGAGGAGGTGATAGAGGATAGGTGATAGCAGATGGAGAGTGGAGGTGATAGTTGATATTGAGGGGAGGCGATAGGACATAGTGAGAGGAGGCGATGGGACATAGTGAGGGGAGGTGATGGGATAGAGAGAGCAGGTGGTAGGATATAGGGAGGGGAGGTGAGATGGTGTGGGGAGGCCATGGGGATAGTGTTGGGAGGTGATAGGAGATAGTGACAGTAATGGAAGACAGTGAGAGGAGTTTGGTCTTGTAAATGGAGGAGTTTAAGGAGCACAGGTTTTTCTCTGCCTCCATCCCAGCATGTTAGGGCTGGCAGATCCCTCACCCTTCAAAAAGGCAATAAAAATCAACCTTAGAATATTACAATCAGCGATAAGGAGAGCGAGCTTTTGTGCCCCTCCGCTCTGGGTAATGTATCACCTCAATGGTCAAATCCCCCCACGCCTTTGTTCCCTGACAGCTTTCCTTTCAGCAGCACACGGTCTCCCCCCGATAGCATCGCACCCCGCCTGGACAAGCCGACCGATAAAGGCCTATCGAACACGCCATCTCCCCACCACACACGCAAATGAACACCTTTCAAACAAGCATAATGCACAGGGAGCTATCTGATCAAAGAAGGAGAGAGACAAGTGCTGGTTTAACACAAAATAAGACAAATAAAATGAATATGAAATAGCAACAACACTATCATATATTCGGTGAGGCCTTGCTTGATTCCATTTGCTGTGTGTTTTTTTTTTTTTTTTTCCTGATAATGGAAATGAAATTCTCTGCCTACGTCTCCGACGCCCAGGGTAGCGGGTAACGTGCTTGTCTCATTTCGCGTAGAATCAAGCCACCTTGCTCCATGTACCTGGCTGCTTTCTGCAGATAGAGATGGATCTACTGTGTTATTCGTTGGAGGGGGAGAAGGGAGGGGAGGAGAGGAGAGGAGAGGAGCTGGAACTGTGAGGATGTTCCACAAGTGTGTGGGCACGTAGCCTCTCCTGGTGATAGATCGGGTATTTCCCTCCGTCATGACAATACACTGCTTTCCAGAAACACCTGCTCTTAATTAAACTGCCACCACTGGCCCCTGGCTGAGCTGTGGGACGATAGCCTACACCGCCCCCTACTGCCAGAAGGGCGCCAGGCCAGGTGTGACCAGGCTGTGACAGCTGCTCCCCAGACCTGGAAGATGGTCTCCATTATGCTGTTACGCATCCTGCCACCCTGGAACTCCTGCGCTGAGCCTACCAGACCAGGACACAAAAACAGCCCAGCCCATAAGCCCTTCTTGCACAAAGATGTAATATTTCAGCATTACCATTTTCTGAAATGCATTACTGCAATGTTAATATCCTTACCTTTCATATTGAAATACCATTTGTCAGCGGTACATTTCCCTTTGTAAAATGGCATCTGATTAAGCTCGAGAAAGGTGAAGAAACCATTTGGGTTTGCTCCATTGAAAAGGGCATCTTTGTCATGATTTCACATCAGAAAGGGTTTAGACCAGTGCAGCTTCTCAGCACCACCGATAGTACTATAGCTCTGAAACAACACTGTTACAACTGCTCCAACAAAAACCAGCACGCATAAGACAGAGAAACTTCTCCTCCAGCACTGTTGTCCAAACTGTCCCAAGCTCTCATTGGTTCAGGTCCACCGGCCTCACCTTTGACCCGGGTCGGTCTGTGCCGCCCTCACCATAAAGGTCTCCAGATCACAGGTAGCTCTCAGGGTCACATGGGTTCACATGGGACGTTTTGAGGAGAAGCGGTGTTAGAGCAGTGGATGTTTGCTTTCCCCCCAAAATGTCTGGCAGGACTGCAATGAACTCATGTCCTCTTGAGTGCTGACAGGGATCCGAGCGACCAGCACAATACCCCCAGTGAGTGGCGCTAAAGTGAGGAGTCGCATGTGGTGACGC
Organism: Conger conger; assembly: GCF_963514075.1. Classification (NCBI taxonomy): domain Eukaryota; kingdom Metazoa; phylum Chordata; class Actinopteri; order Anguilliformes; family Congridae; genus Conger; species Conger conger. Next base: position 33,892,206 of record NC_083769.1, on the reverse strand, counting down.
TCGACTCCGAGACACTATCGTGCAAACATAGCTTATCTGTAATGCGTTGCTGCATCTGCATGACGCAAATCACCAATGCCAGTTGTGTCAGAGAAATCTTTTCACACAAGCTAGTCCCCATCTAAAACAGAGTGCAGGTTTCACCAAAGAGCACATACCTATGTTTAACAGCAGTGGGGTGCCCTGGTGTAAAATCCAGCTATGACCAGCTTGAAATGACCAGCTACAAGCTATTTCAAAACATAGCTTGAGCTGGTTGAACCATGTTGAATATGGAGCTGGTCTGAGCTGGTCAACCAGCTACCAGCTGTTTCAAAACCTAGCCTGAGCTGTGTTTTATCGGCAGGGAGCTGTGGCACAACGCTGCTCTCTGGTCCCTCCTCCGCCATTCTTACTGACCTCAGGAAAGATGGCCGCCGTGCACCAGCACACAACCACACTTCCCCAAAGTCACCTTGCTTTCAAAACTGTGGGGTGCAACTACTCCGCCAAGAGAAAAGAAATAACAAAAATAAAAGGGAACGCCATGTGATGGAAATCAATAGATGGGGAGTGGGTGTGACTCGGGGCATCAGGTTGATCCCACAAAGAGATTGTTTTCCAGCTTGATATTGTTGGTAAAACAATGGCTGACTTTTACTCCAGCAAATGTGACAGTGAGCAGGGACGAACTTCAAGGTGAACCTCCCCCTTCACCAACTGCTGTCTGATCAGATGTAGCCATTCAACAATCAGCACAGGACACCTAGCAACACTGTAATTTAACACCCTGTAATCATTTATATTACACTTGTATATCACTCCCACAATACTGTCTGCCACCATTCCCGGACTCATCTCCAACCGGACCAAAGCAGCACCCTACCATCCAGCACCCTCCATCCAAATCTAAGGGCAAGGATCACGGCACCGCACCTTTTAATAAACCTTTCATTGATGTTCCGTGTGTCATCAAATGGGAGAATTAGAGATCCCGAGCGCGGTTCGGTATGGAATTTCTCTGGCTATTGATTTTCATCTCCAGCAGGGCAGAAGTAATCAATAGCAAGGGCTTAGACACGGGGACCAGATTAACTCTTCCACGCACGGTCCACTCACCCTGCCGTTTCTCCCTGCTTGGGCTGATTACAGCCACGGCTCCCAATCCTAGCACACCCTCCCCACCACCCACTGTCCCCACCCTGCCCCTGTACCCCCCATCCCTCCCCTCTCCTCTGCGTCTCACGGACGGTCTGTATGTATGTGCACCTCTCCACTGCACACGCAGACACATGGCTCACGGCTGCAGTCATTCATCATATCAGTTTATGAAAGAAAACATTTGTCCTTCCCTGAGAAGCTGCACTGGCGAATATCGCCCGGCCATTTTATATTTCCCCTCTGCGGCACATCAAACGAGCAAGTCCTCAATGGTGACATGGCTGCACGTTCAGACACTTCTACAGCATGCCAAACCATTTCATGGTTATCAAGTGGGTAACAGAGGAAGGATGAGAGAGAGAAGAAGAGAGAGAGAAAGGGAGAAAGAGAGCGAGCAAGGGAGAGAGAAAAAAGGAGAGAGAGAAAGAAAGAGAGAGAGAGAGAAAGGGAGCGATAGAGAAAGGGAGAGAGAGAAAGAGAAAGGGAGAGAGAGATTTAAAGGCAGAGAGAGGGAGAGGGCGGAAGAATCACTGCTACCTTGATCAATGCCGTTTTGGAAAATTAGAGCTGGGCCCGCAATCAGGGAACTAGCATTACAGGAAGGGTGGGTCAGCTAAGAAAGCGCATAATGAGCCCAGCGGCGAGCAGCGGGCGGCTGCAGGCAGCCGGCACGGGGAGATGGCTGTCCCTCCATTAGTCAGGCCTGGTCCTGTCCTCCTTTCATTGATACATTAATTGCCAATACTTTAAAAGTGAATGCCCCACTTGGACTTTTATCTTTAGAGCTATTATACATATTGAGGGTGCCCGTGATTATTATAATGATCGACTGCCTATTTAGTTCACTGAAATTATCTTCCACTCCAAGTCTTTCCTTGAAAGCATTGCTCACTGATTTTTTTTATTTTATTTATATATATATATATATATATATATATATATATATATATATATATATAGATAGATATATATATAATCTCCTGTTTGCCTCGCAATAGGTCTCATTAAGGATGTCTTACTATGTTAAGTACATTCAAGCTCAGCATGTTTTTGAAGAAGCAATGCTTACACGCTCAAAATAATTACTGGAGACTCACACCTAAAACCAGTTTCCAGGATTTAACTGCACAAGCAGCAAACATGCCACTTATAGCATGCGATTTCAGAAAACCACATATTTCAAAAAGACAATACAAGAAACATCTTACACTTCAACTAGGCAAATTGACAAACCTACACAGCACAAGTGCATACAACAGCACACAGTGCTTGGGTTGTACACACCGGTGGACACATGGATTTGAACAGGAGCAAGGCCCGCGCGCTGTACGGTTTTCTGTCCTAATGGCCTGGGTCCAAGCTCTGGTGTGGCACCAGCGGCATCAGATAAATGGTAAACGATTGGCATTTAAACAGCACCTTTATCCAAAGCGCTGTACAATTGATGCTTCTCATTCACCCATTCACACACACTCACACTCACACACCAATGACAATGCAAGGCACCAACAAGCTCATCCGGAGCAATTGGGGGTTAGGTCTTGCTCAGGGACATTTGGACACACCCTGGGCGGGGGATTGAACCGGCAACACTCAGACTGCTCTTACCTCCTGAGCCAATGTCGTGCCACCGATATTTTCAGATTTAGAATAGCACAGATATGCTCAGATTTGGAATAGCACAGATATGTTCAGATTTAGAATAGCACAGATATGTTCAGATTTAGAATAGCACAGATATGCTCAGATCTGGAATAGCACAGATATGCTCAGATTTAGAATAGCACAGATATGCTCAGATTTAGAATAGCACAGATATGTTCAGATTTAGAATAGCACAGATATGCTTGGCAGGGATACTGCCTGGTTGAAGTGTATGCTGTTTAACCCCACCCTTCTGCTTTTCTTCTCTATCCAATGGCTAACAGATGGAAGCGGGTTCTGTGGCCTCCGTACCTGCGATAACACCCCGTTATGCTTTCCATCACACCTGCCACATCTGCTACCACTGCCACTGTGCAGCACATTGCAAGCCGAACACCTCTATACATAATATATAAGCACTTCATTTGCTGATCAAACACTGCAAATGCGGCTACCAACACTACAAAGTACATGAAAATACGCTCATCATAATAACCATCATCATCTTTCTCTCAGATATCACATGGTAACAAGTTGTTTGTGCTTTCTTGTGAAATGCAATTATCTTAACGACATGCAAGGCATTCCAGCCACAGGGCTGCATGCGCCGTTTGGTATAAACACACGGCTCACTGAAGGCAAGGCAATGTTTGAGAGGTGTGACGGAGCACAGGAGAAGGAGAAGGAGGAAGAGAAGAAGAAGAAGAAGAAGAAGAAGAAGAAGAAGAAGAAAGTGAAAGCTGTTGACACAGAAAGAGCTTCTAGCCCTGTCTCAAACTACGTGTGCACTTCCTGCCTCTCTCACATAAGGGGATGTGTCCACTGAAGGGTACATACAGAAAAGATGGGAGTAAATACCGTGCAGAGGGTTTGATTACTGTGGAAAGTGTCTAGAACAGGAATACTGATTCATTTCTGAAGTTGTGTGCGTTCGCATATGTGTACTGTGTGTGTTTGTGTGTGTGACAGAGAGTGTCACAGACACACACACAAAGTGTACATTCTACAGATCAGACTAAAAAAAACAAACAGATGAATTAATCCTGTTTGGCTGGGACAGAGTGAATAGAATCAATGCATTATGATACTTCTGAATCTGAACAGGCTTCCTTAGACAAAGGTCAATTTAATTCACCGCCATGTATAAATACAATGGACTCCCCGCTGAAAAGGGAGTCCTATTATTAGTGTCACAGATTGCTTTGTCGTGGTGATGAAATGTAATGTAATGGAAAGACTACAGTTCTTTCAATCTGGGACGAAACCATGACATATCTTTCAGATTTAGAATACTTAGTCATTCCGCCAAAGAGAAAAGGTCCTTCAGGAAGAAAATGAGACAGACAAAAACGGCCGTCAAAAACAATCCTTCTTAGTGGTCTCATTTGGTTTTACATCCTTTGAAAACTTTAAAACAATGTATTGATGACTAATGCATTCAATAGCTGGTAGAATACAAACTGCTGTAGGAAGACGTCCTGGTGACTGGGCTATAAGTGTCCTAAAATGGGGGTAGATGATGAGCAGTAATTTTCTTTGAAGGGATAATTATCTTAAATTGAGGGATGATGATTAAGCCTGGCACATCAGAGAACCATGGCAATGAGGGGGAAAAAAAAAAAATGCTGCAATTCCAACCCACACCACAAGGGGCCACTGTTATAACAGCAGTTCAGTTGAAAGCAGGGACGTGGCGAGTCGTTGTCAGCGTCAGATGAGCATTTCTAAACACTGATGAAAAAGACCCCAAGCGAGAAAATAAAAAGCTGCTTTCTGGCTCCTCAATTATAAATAAACACGGTGAGAATTCTGTCCATTAGATACTGCAATAAGCTGCATACAAAGACTGTCCTCTCTCTCTCTCCATCTCTCCCTCTTCTCCTCTCTTTCTTTCTCTCTCACTCACTCTCTCTTGCTCTCTCACTCTCTACACACACACACACACACACACACACACACACAGACGCACAGACACAGTCAGCCAGCCAGACACTTGCACAGCCCTTCTTGCCCGACGATGAAAGGATTGATTGATTACAGAGCGATGATTACAGTAAATGGCCTAGAAGATGGCTCCCTCACTCTTGGTCTCTCCCTCTCCCTCTCTTCATCTATACCCGAACCTCCATAGCAACCCATCTGTAGAGAGAACCTCTCGCTCCCCTAATGGCACTGCTATTAGCACTAATGCATTTCGAATTCACAGCAGCTGCTGCAATGCATTCTGATGGAACTGCAAAGTACACATCTTTCTCTTCCTCTCTCTCAATCTCCCTCATTCTCTTGCCCTCTCTCTATGATTTTTTTTTGTATATTTAGTTGTCCCCATCGAACCCCGCCCAAGCTTGTCCCTGCCATCTTCCCCACCCCATCCACCCCCTTTGCCACCTCAAGTGACAGTGCTGAGCAATATTCAGTCAATGCACTCAATCTCTCCCTCTCTCTCACTCTCTCTCTCTCTCTCTCTCACACACACACACACACACACACACATATACACACAAAGGTGCCATTCCACGTGTCATTCCAGTTTTATAATTTAATTGAATGGGGTCATTGTTTTCCACAACACAGTACTAACACCAGCAAAATAAATAAATTTATAGTTCTAGTTCATATACTATGAGACAAGTTTATTTATTACACAAATGCTTTCATTGTGCAGACACACAAATAGCTCATATCATTATTAAACTCAACATACAGTACATACCACAGTGCCAAGTGGTGCAATGTCATTTTTAGACAAGAAGTGCATATTTTGAAACTGCATAGTTAGGTACAGGTTCCATTTATTGATACCAAGTATGACGTATAAGTACGGCCAAGACATTTCATCAAATTCATTTTAGTACCCCTAGCCCAAAAGCAAGGCAAAACACATTTTTCAAACTCAAGATCAACACCACAGCTGAGTGGCCCTGAGGTGAAGACCATAATAAGTGAGTGCCACTGGCCCCTGTAGACTGCACAATGCATTCTCCTGCCTAACTGCTGCCCCCTGTAGGCCTGGCTGCTCACTGACCCTGCAGTTCTGTTTCGGTTCTTAGGGACACGGTTTAACTGCCGGCTTCACTATAATCACTGATGGTGCTCCGTAGAGATCACAAACACACATTCACTGAACAATACCTTTCTTCCCATTATAACATGTGTTTCACTATACTATACTAATTATACTTTCTAATTCCCGTCTTAAACTTACTGTTTTATTTAAAAACATCTTTTTACATTCACACCTTGACATGGGAACACAAATAATTTATATATATATAAAAAAAAAAAGCTTTATAAGCCCTTAAAATATTTTACATTTCCTTGAGACTATAATTCAGCAATCGGAAAAACGGGCTGTTCAGAAAATTATATATCGGCACTGTGTGAGCTAAAGGTGAATTATATTTAGCACAGAAAAACGAGAGATTGTATGACTGTATAACTGTTCATTGAACAGCTCTCCGAGACATTTCTATGTATTTATAATCTATGGGACATTCAAGGTCTGCTTATCACCAAATTTGCACTCCTCTTCTATATGTGACCAGGGACAGGACAACACCAGCATTTTATCAAATGTATAGATTAAGATAAAAGCATGTACAGCGGCCTTCTTCGGGAAAACAGACCCATTTGAAAGCAAAGTTATTCATTTTTGCCACTGTGACCAAGGAGGATTCAACAGCGATCACTGACACTCAGAGCAGGGACAAGCAGATGACCTTGAGAAATAAGGGGCGATAAAACACTTTAATGTCTATTTCACACATCATTTCATTCCGGTGGATGTGCACCTTAAATCACAGGATGATTGTAATAGAAATGGTTCTAATACTACAAATAGCCTGAGCGGCTAGCGCTAGTACAATAACAGAGCTGTGTGATTTGGACCCCGGGTCCGTTTGAGGCTAAAGCGGGGCGATTAGATCGGTGAGTACCCTGCAGACTCTGTGCAGCAGATGGGCCCATGCAGGTAGAAGATGGGTCATTAGCGTATCTACTGCATGAGATGAGGCACGCCTTCCGGAGTCCGGGTACTTTGAGGGAGACTCCGGTCTTCTATTGCCCCTGCTGTGGGATTCAGGTCTGGACCATGACTGCAGGACTGGCCCTGAACCAGAAAACTGCCAGGCATTCTACTTAGAGAGACAGTGTATAATATTTGCACAGTTATCTGTGTGTCTGTTTTTTCTTTCCGAAAATCGTTGTTCTTACTTTCTTTCAGCATTGATTAATCCTTGTCTAGTCTCCAGCAGTGAGACTAGTTTGTGTTTTCTTATGGTTTGACAAAATATAATTCTTCACAATACACATAGTTAAGTAATTGAATGAATCATTTAATTAAATGAAATTACTTGAAAGTAATTACTTGATGGTTTGCCATCTCTGTAGAAATCACAGATGCTCATTTGCAGTGATGGCAGTAACTCCAGAAGCACTCAGCTCCACTCTGCACAAGCAGTGAGGATAGTATTAAAAATAATTCTTACATTTATTCTTGCACTATTTTCAAAACTCAAGGTGTTTTGAAGAGAACCAATTTTTGCCCAATAAACTGGGGGATGGTGGCAAGTTGTGAACTTGGCCAGAACACCGAGGAACCATTACACTCTGTGCACAGTGTCCCCATCACTGCATTGGGAAACTGACATTTATTTCACCAGAGGGAAGATCACCCCTAACCGGCCCACAAACACCACTTCCAGCAGCAACTTAACTTTCCCCAGGAGGTCTCCCATATGAGTACTAACCCAGCCCCCACCTGCCTTCAGCCCCTCAGCAGGCGCGGGGTGCATGGTGGCGTGGGCTCAGCCCCACACACACAGTGGAGACAGCAGTAGCATGTGTCTCTGCCCTGCACAAGGGCAGATTGTGCCGCTCCCAGCGGCTCCTCTCTCACCAGGAGACGCGCGCCGTTTGGGTGGAATGGCTTTTCTCTGTGCTTGCACTCCACAGTAGGCTAATCACTGTAATAACACTGCAGGCAGCGATTATCTGTCAGATATATAGGCAGTTCAGATGTGACCGACCAACACTGGGGTAGGGGTGGGCAGTAGATGTGGAGTGCGGGTGAGGGGGGTTACATACAGGGGCTTGGGGCTGAGCGTAAATGTGAAAGTAATTGTGTTGAAATGTGTGTGTGTGTGTGTGTGTGTGTGTGTTAGTGCGTATGTGTTAGTGTGTTAGTGTGTCAGCGTGTGTGTCCGCGTGCGTGTGTGTTTGTATGTCTGTGTGTGTGTGTGTGTGTATGTGTGTGTGTTTGCATTTCTGAGTGTGTGTGTGCATGCTGGTTGTACACACCGTATTTATGGGTGGGATGAGTAAAATAAATAGTGAGCACTTCCCCCCTGTATCTTTCCTGGTGTTTTTCTTTCTAAATAGCAGGGACACCTACAGTACAAACACACAGCTCATTATTTATGAAAGGCTTTCCATACAGGCTACAAGCCTGTATCAGTACATAAGTGACATGCCATTTTGTCCAACATTTGTGGAGGGATTATCCCTCCACAAATAATAATAATAATAATAATAATAATAATAATAATAATAATAATAAATATAATATAATCTCTGATTCTGGGAAAAAAAAGAATAGAAATAAGAATAAGAATAATAACATTGCTTACTATTCTCAGAGCAGTAGTTTAACATAGTAGTTGAACGTTGAATTCTGAGTCTTTATCGTGAGATAGCAAGCACTGTCTGTCATTACAGTAATGCTGTGAGTGATAAAACGGCACTTTAAACCAGCTGCAAACAGGCTTTATTTTTATGAGGCTGCACTAAACAATTTATATGCATACAAAATAGTTACAAACCTCTAGTTTCATAGTACTTACATACAGTAGGTCCTAGGGCCAATCCATGTAAAGTGAGTGGGACATTCCTAAGTGGAATGTGTTTAATTTTCTATAGCTGTTGTTACTTCAGCAATTCATCTATCGCCACGCACCCTCTAGCAATCACCATGGTTAAATCTTACAATAAAACTGTTCAATTTAACTGCATTGTGTTAGCCACAAGCACCATTACACGTGGCACAATGGGCTTCTATGTCTAAGCTAGTTCCTCTTGAAAGCCATGAGCACTGCTGAAAATCAACAGACACGGGAGGATTCCTGAAGCATCGCCTAAAGTCGGGGTTTGAATGCGCTCATCTTTTCTTTGTGTAATGAAGAGACTGTGGCTTGATATTGGGCCATCGTTGCTTTAGAGATCAGCGGGAGACACTGGCTGTTGCTTGGGGATGACTTGTGGCAGAGGAGCAGAAAAGCTTCTCAAACAGCATGGGATTGGACCGGCTCCCACTTCCACCACCACCAGCATCAGTCAACTCAGCGAAAAACTCGTCTGCAATCCTACAAAACAGTCAGCAGCCCTGTTTCCCACCAATAAACCCCAGCAACCACCCACACACGCGTGAACACACACACACACACACACAATTCTGGCTGGAGACCTGTAACATGGGGCCCAGAATCCCTGGCACAGGTCCAGTCTGCAGCAGTACTGTAGAGGTGTGTCATTGGGGCTCTGTGCCATTTCAGCTAGAGGGGTTCATTGTGCTCAGGGAAGACAGCATATCTTTTTTTTTAGTTGTGTGAAGCAGTTACACGGTTGTAACACTACATGAACAATGTTAATGTGATAATAAATATAAAACACTGCGCAATGCTCTGAACACATGGAAAAGCTGTACAGTAATACTGCAATTCACCACACCGAATGGCTAGAAATACATCTGTTTATTCCAAGCGAGCAGGTAAAGACTTCACGCTTTAACAGTGTTTAATCACTTTAATTTTCACACAACAGGAAATATGCTAGCTTCTATGAGTGCAGGAGCCGGTGCTAATGAAGCAGTGGAAAGTGGTACGTGACCAGAGTGCTAGTCAGTGGACCACGTGCCAGACTCATATATCACATGGGTTTGATGTAGTCGACTTCAAATGCAATAAACGCACTAAAAGTGCTTAATGTATATATCTGTGGTTCGCAATCCTGTACCCGCAACCCTGTACCCGCAACCCTGTACCTTCTTGCCCTTGGCCCATCTAGGCAAAATATCTACCATCCCTTATCATATATCTGCATTATATTATGCATTGCACTGCCACCACACGATTGGCTGATTAGATAACCTAATGAATAAGCCGGGGTATGTTCCTAATAAAGTGCTTAGTGAGTGTATGTGCGTGGTGGCGAGCGGAGGCAGAGCCGGGGAGGAGTGAAAGGTAGAGCGGGGCAGGGGCCCCATGCCGGAGGGCCACAGAGGATCAGGAGCACTTACATCATCATGCCACTTCACTGGAGAACACCACGTTCTGCCTAATTAAAAATAATCAGGTGAAGTGTGCCACTACAGCCGGGGAAACAGAGAGGGTGAGCACTCGTGCTCATTGCCTTTCCTCTCTGCAGCACGGCTCTTTTTTCTGCATCCTGCCCATTACCACAGTATGGGCTGGAGAGGGCGCGTGGTCGACAGGACAGCTGGGACTCTCTTACATGGGTGAGCACGGTTTCTGTACCCTACAGCATTCCTGAGACACGTCCAATGTGCGCGCACATTCAAATTCTCACTGTGACATGGCTGTTGTGCCACTGCATCGACTGCTCATCTCAGTGCGTCTCGTGTGACTGGGTGAGGTGCAGTTGACTAATAATGTGACAGCAAGCATGGCTGCCAGACAGAGGGGGCGGAGGGAGAGAACGAGAGGATAAGCTACTTCACCACAACTACTTAAAAGTATAAACAAGGTTGCACTGAGCAGACCTTGTCAGAGCTCTCGCTACACAAACCCGTTTCCAGACTGCATGTGGGTCACACAAGAGATTGTTTACTATTTATGAAGTTAATAATCCGCAAAGAAGACTATTCCAATGAATCGCCAAGAAGAACAATAGCATTCCTCTCCAGACAGGGAGCAGTGGGGGCAGTACCCCCCACCAGGAAAAACTCATGAATACTGTGTTATACTTTATGCACCGAAGAGCCATATAACAGTACCTTGGGCTGTTAAAACACAATGTAGCTTTTTTTTACATTCAATAACCTTTCCATATTTTCCAATTCATTCAGTGCCCCTATTCTTCTTGACTGTACGGTTTATCGTGTTGAGTTGGGAGTATCACTGGAGGGCCACAGCTGGATCTGGGTTGAGTGCTAAGTGCATGATCCACAGCCATCACATTCAGAGCGTGAGTGTAATTAGAGACACTCTAATCCTATTCATTCTGACCCTCACCCTCATCTGAACCTAATCCCTTTCACACCAAAATCTCTCTAATCCAAACAGGAGTGAAACCGGGAAAGAAGGAATCCAACAGACCTATAACAGCAGCACTGCACCCTGCACCCCTGCACTCTCCCATCTCCTGCAGTCTCCGACACACACAACCATCCCGGCTCCAAGTGCATGTAGTCATAATCTAATTAAACTGTCAGTCAAACGCATGTTATCAGACAATACACATAAAAACGATGGAATACACAAGGATTTTTTTTCTGTTAAACCCCCCCCCATCCACCCCCCAGAGCGATTATTACCTGTCATAACAATAAAGGCAAATGAAATCAACTCCAATACATTATTAATAGCACATTACCATTAAGATTCATTTGCGGTATTCGCCACAAAGTGATATATTCAAACTCTTTTCATGGTTGACAGGAGCGAGAAAAAGACAGAGAGAATGTAAGAGATGGAGAGAGAGTGAGAAGAAAGAGAAAAAGATGAGAGACTGAGCAGTAGGGTCCCACGCAGTGGATGGGGAGGGTGGGGGGGGGATTACACATGGACTGGGTTCAATTGATCAAATCCGAGCGATTTGTGTATTAGACTCTTCAATGCTGGGGTGATGACTCCCATTAAGCAGGCCAGGCTGAATATCTGGGAAGTTTGAGTCCAGGAGACTCAAACTTCCAGCCTGCAACTGCTGAGATTACCAGTACTGTCTGGATCTCTGAACCTGTACTTCCTGATGACAGTTACTCATGCCAATGGTACACTACGGTTCATGATGCTAAAAGAGTTTTCATAATAACAATCATGATAATCAGCACCACCACAAGCATAATCATCATTATAATCGTTAATCACCTACACCCTTGCATCGTCTTTGACAGTTCTGTCACATGCAATACTAAAACTATCACACACACAGAAAGTCTTTACAACTTGTTGCAGAGCAATATGCCCTTCACTGTGCGCCAGGCCAATGCCCGGTGCTACGAACACACACTTTACATAACTTCTGCGCACAGCAAATGTCCTAGTCATGGGTGACTGGGAGTGTGGACCATTTCAAACACAGGTTTTAAATACAGAGCTAATGGTGTCCACAGACTCTGTCGGGATAGGCTCAGTGGCTAGTGTGTCCCTTAGAGGTACCAAGGAGACCCCCGAAGTGTCTGTCTCCACTCTGTGCAGCAACAGACAGGGTAGGCTCCTTAACACCCAACCTGTGTCTGCGGCCAGAACACAGGGCGGAGAGGCACCGCTGAGCCCACTCCGGACTGCTCCGAGCGCGGAGGAGATCATGAATAGCAATGGCCCTTGCTGGGGAGGGGGTTGCATTATTATTTGTTTTAAATCTGCTAAAACCTTTACACAAATATCCCATGGGAGGGGTGGCGAGGTGGGGTGCTGCAGGAAGGGTGCGTGTGGGGGGGGGGTAAAATCCATTTGTGGGTAGTGTAGCATGACAGCCTCCCTCCGTGCAGCCGTTGCCCAGGAGACGCGGACAGAAAGAAAGCGGCGACCGGGTTAGCTCTGGCCGCAGCGTCTCGCAGCACAGGACCCGGGACGTCTGCAGATCGATTTATCACGCTCCGGAGGGCTCAGCCGTTATATACTGGCGAAGGCCGGGAACTCAGACACAGCCCACCAGAAACAAAGGAGTGAACGAGACAGGAAGTCAGCCCTCCTCTGACCCCCGTGCCCAGAGATACACACACCCTGACGTATTTACTGGAGCCTCAGCTCCGGACTTAATCTCCATACAGACTATGTCGCGTTTGATTACAAGGGTACATATTTACACACATGAAAACCTGCACACACACACACACACATACACACTCAGGACAGGGTGCTTTCTGGAAGTGTTGTCTGTTCCAGAATATGCCCTTCTTGCCCTTGGCCCGTCTAGGTATAATTTCATACACTGCTGTTGTTGGAGACAGTCTGTGTCAGACACTAGTCGGGTCACACAGGTCATCCTTCAGAGAATACAAACAGCATCATCTCCCTGTGTGAGCAGTAGTAGGGTGCTCCTGTGGCACAGTGATAGCTGCACAGAACAGACAGCAGCCAACCCAATAACCCCAAAGTTTCAAACCGGGGTGAACGTAACCACAGGAACCACATTAAGAGTCATAGGTGAGACCGTGAAGACAGAAAATCGCCATGGAAACAGGAGCTCTTTTTGGCAGCTTTTGGAGGTGAGGACAAAAGGCCTATGGCCTATCCTGAATTAACAAAACAAAACCTAAACGTCATTTCAGGAAGATTGTGCCCGACTTTAAACATTAAGATACTGCTCTTTTTAATAATATTTAATTGTATTATATTTGATATGGGGGGTTGGATGGTTTTGAAACATTATATAATTGAAGAGAACAGTCAGCAGAGCCTGTGATGGTGTGGTGTGTTTTGATGTTGATAAGCTTGGCTTTGAGCTGCACCATCTTCCCTCCGCAGCAGACACCCCAGCTCACGTCCTTCATACCCCGCTCAAGGTCACCGTCCCTCAGACTCTAAAACCCGCAGAGGCAGCGGGGCCACATGCTTCTCCGCCCCCCCCCCCTTTTAAAAAAATCGCAAAACGCCCCCTATTAAACTGCGCAAACCGAGGGCGGAAGGTTTGCCGGAGCGATCGATGAAAGCATCATCTAGTTTCATCTTTCCGAGGGCGCTCTTCCAGTTTCGTCCGTCGGTCGGCGTTATGTTGAGCGACGGCGGCCTCTCTCTGCGCGGTCCGCCGTGACCGTTTCGCTTCTTCAGCGGCCTCTCCCGTGAGCGGGTCGGTGACCCGTCCACTTTGCGGGTCAAGCGGTCGTGCTGCCGTGTCTCTTCCCATTGCAGCCTTTAGGATACAGACTGGGTGTGAGGCTGGCGTGGAGAGCGTAGAGGCATGGAAGAAGCCTTACTGCAGCAAGGTCTAGCACAAACACTGGTGACCTTCCATCCAATCCCCTACCGCACGTTAGCACACATCCAATCATGCACGCATACACAGGCAAACACTCACACACACCCATATCCATAGACAGAGGACAGCCAGTACAAGGCTGGAAATGAGAAGCAAATTACTTAATTTACTTTCATTATAACTGACAGGGGGTAGGGGATGGGGGCTGAGGGGGTGAGGGTGCGGGGTGGGCTGTGGGGGGTGGTGCAGCAGGCAGGAGAGGGGAGAGAAAGAGACAGGCATATGCAGACAGAGCTTTGCTTGTGTGTGTGTGTGTGTGTGTGTGTGTGTGTGTGCGTGTGTGTGTGCATGTGTGTGTGCGTGTGTGTGTGCATGTGCATGTGGTTGTGAGAGAGAGAGAGAGAGAGAGAGAGAGCAAATACAGTAAAGACAAAGAGATGATATAGGAAAAACATCAAGGAATGAAGCACTTTTATTATGTAGGTTCCTCCTATATTTTAAGTTGCGCTGGAAAGAGCATCTGCTAAATGAATGCAATGTAATTTCAGGAGGAAAACGAAAATGTGACCACCCTGACCTCTCCGACGCGTTACCCTCTAAACATTAACTCCCAAGCACTCCAAAGCACAAACCACTGCAAAGCACTATTAGCAGTATTGCACAAAATACACATAAGGAAATAAACAACAATAAAGAAGAAAGGGAACCGATGTTCACAATGTTTCTTCTATACGAGGTGAAGGGTAGCAAGGCTCCCCTAAATCTTATCAGTTTGAACATTTGGAAATTGCAGATGGGACGGGCCAGGAGGTACCAGACTAGAAAAACAAGACTCCATCACTGAATTTCTGAGCAAAATCTACACGTACCTACAGATGTCACTTACAGGGTTGTGGCATAATTACACAACCAGCCAGCCATGGGGCCGCTTCGGTGAGTGGGAGAAACAAAATTAAACTAAGTAAACAGTCCTCTTTGACCTCTGTTGCACACTGCACAGTGAATGGCACTCAAGTGCCTGGAAAAGGCTGCTCTCCCACAGTACTCAAACACAAAACATCGACTTTGCACGCGTGCTGGAAGTCAGTTCGGTTATAAACAAAAGCAGAATCGAACAGACACGCTGTAATATACTTACAAGTTCATGGTGCACGCCTAAACGTTAAGACGAGTCTCATTAAAGGTATAAAGAGTGAAATGTATAGCCCCCTGGTCCCATTTTTTAACATTAGTGTGTAACCACCATTAATAAACCGAGAGTCAATGTTTGTGCATTTCAGCTCAGCTCCAGGGTAAAAGCAGCTGATGCTTGTTAAGTGCGCAGCTAAGCAACTAATGAGTTTTTTTTCTCTTTTTTCTAGAGACAGGGGTGGTCATGCTAGTTATATGTGGGCTGAAACCCAGTTTTAACATTTCTTTAGCACTGTACCCAACAGGCATGTTGAGTAATGCAGCCTGGTTTAGTACTACTGAAAAACTACTACTGTAAATGAATCTGTTATTGTTATGATCATGAAGTATATGATGCTATAATGTATATACTGTATTGCTCAACTAGCAGGTACACATAATTGCTTTCGTTAAATAGGCTCTACATATTGCTAAATTTTTAGGACACCCACCCTTTTCATCCTGATTTTGCAGAGCCCAGTTGTAGTTGTAGACCTATCCAATCCCTGCTCCTGCCTTATGCTGCTAACCAGGAGGGCACACGCAAACTCAGGTGTCCTTCAAAACACATTCTGTCAGCTGCTACTTTTTAACCCTCCTATTATGTTAAGAGTTTAAGACTGCTTTTATGTATGTGGCCAAATTGACCCCAACAATTTAAATAAAAGTAAAGTTTATACAGTTATGAGGGCCCATACAACACATGCAAAGTTGGTAAAGGACATCTGAAAACAAAGCATTATGTATATTGCATGTTTACTATTTAATCCCACCAAAATAGAACATTAAAAAAAAATCATAGAGTATCAAGAGATGTCAAACACTGAAATTGACCCCAAACATAATAGGAAGGTTAAAGTTCACCAGCTGAATTTTTCAATTACTGCACGAGGGAGGTGTGCAACAGTTAAAATGTAAGAAGATTTTGCAGTTACAGAACTGCACACTAGTTACTGTATTTGAAATAGCTGACAGAGGATTGGTAATTATATTGGTATTTAGTTCACTCTAATAGTACTAGTCTCCCTGAATTGCTCGGAATAAAATACAAATTATGTGGATATCATAATTTTTGTTAATGTACGTAGAATTCAGATGTGCATTGAATGGTTATATAGCTTTCAAACTGTCTGATTAAACAAATACGTTTGTACTGTCTCAGCGGGGAGTAAAGAAATAGCATTTTTGCTGATGCATTCAAACTGGCTATTTCAGAGAAGCCAATGAAATTATTTTGTATAACACATCTTGTTTGTATCAGTTGTTTCATTTGATGTTTCAATCCCGAGTGAATGTGATGTCATCATCCCGGAATGTTTTGTAGCAGTTTAAAAAAAATGTTGCCACTGAATAGCTTTTCTCCATTTATGATCGCTTGCTTTTGAAAAGAGAGCATAGAGCCAGGCAGAGGACAATAGCACAGAGCACTGAGCTCTACTGTAACAAAGCAACAGCAGTGAGAATGTACTTACTCATTCAACAAACATACTGCAGCAGCTGGATGATTAAATCTGATCACATTTTATTAGTCTACCTGATAGTGACTTAAGACACATGCGGGACTAGATAGTGAAGAAAACAAAGTTCCCAAGCAACAACAAAAAACAGCACATAGACAATTTGGAAAATATGTTTGTAGGTTATAAAAGCTTAATTTGCCATCAAACACAGCTTGGGAAGCATATTAAAAATGGCTACACAAAGGCTCACACAGAAATAAACAGAGAGCAGGAGCTAGAGGGAGAGAGAGAAAGAGAGAGAGCTCTCCATGAAGTCAAGTCGATGCAATAAAACACATTTATAAATGAATAAACAGAGCAGAAATATCTCTGTGGGTTATTTACATTACATTTTGGATCAATTTGTGCATGAGTGACTTCACAAATATTGACAGTGAGGCTCGGTGATCCTTTATGATAATTCCCTTCGACAATTTCTTGAGCTGCAGGAAGGTATTGATTCTTAAATCTTTTCTCTCACCTTACCGCTCTCCCTTTTTTTCCTAAACTCGGCAGTGATTTGTGACTGGCAGGCTGTGACAGAGCACACAGAGGGCTGGGAGGAGGGGAACACAGTGGCTTGCCCTGTGGCAGGTCAGGATAGGTGACCAATAATGTGCCTGAAGCTGGAGCCATTAGAGAAGGTTAAAGGTCAGGGTTAGGGGGGCAAGAAGGAGAGAAGAGTATGGGGGTGTTGAAAGGTTAGAGATAGCAGCTATTTCTTTCGTATCAAATAAATACAGAGTGAGTGCGGACAAAAGGTACAGCGTGATCCCCTACTGGACATGCCACAATCATGGCCAGACATCCTCAGAGTACTCTTTAACTGTAGAGAGGACTCTTTTCTGACACTGACAACTTTCCTACAAGAAATGGCAAATTAAGTCACTCCTAAAGCTGATGTTCTTTTACGCGAGTGCATAAAAATTCTAGACTCTAATTATTATTTCAACTTCAACGGAGGATAAATGTGTAAAACTAGGGGGACATATTGTGCACGTACTGCTGCTTTTATCCAAAAATGTAGTGATGTGGAATATTTGACATTTGGACTGGCCCAAAGAAATGATTGCATAATATAAAGGCCTGTCATTTACCCTGATATTATTGGACATCAATCAGCATCTGAAGCCTGCCTACAGCTCACTCAAGGTGCCTTGTCCAATCAAATCGCCATCATTGCTTTGAGTGTCTGGGGAATTGGAGCCAAATGTCTTTAACATACCCTTGCATGTTAATAAGAGGAATATGCTTCGAAACATCACATTCTGAAAGTACACCTTTCAGGGAAGCTTGATACATTTTTATTTTCAGAAAGGCACAAAACCCAGGACCTGATCCCAAGCTGTGAAATCTGTTCAATTTAAAAAGAGATTCTCAGTGGGGTTGGTTGAGAAACTATCAACCCTGCAGATCTCTTTTGGCAAGATATACAGTCAGTGAAATGACATAGACAAACACACACACACACACACACACACGCATGCAGACAAATGCACACACACATACACATTGTTATACTCAGATATACTGCTCTAAAGGCATCAGAAGGAGATTATGTACACAGTATAAATGAATACAGAAAATACATTATCCTATACTTCAACAGAAATGTCAAATGTTCATTCAGTGAGGTCCACCTGCAAGAGGGCTTTGTATTTTCCTTTGCAGTTAGATGGCTTCCTTCATACATTGCCCATGTGCAATAGGCAGCAAAAATGGGTTGTATTTAGAGATCAAGTAAATCGGTCATGCAGAATTTCATCTTGTTGAGATGACTGTCAAGCAACTGACCTTTACTCATAGCAAGTTGACAGGTGCAGTCATGAATTATTTTGACATATTAGGTAGAAGATAAAACACTTTCAAAGCCACAAGAGCTATTTTGGCCTTGTTTTTTGGGGCAACAACCATATTCCTTGTTTTTTCTACTGCATCACTGCTCACAGAAACTGAATTCTACCCATTGTCAGACTGTTATATGTTGAAATGTTTAAGGTGGCTGGAGAGAGAGGAAGGGAGAGAGAGAGACTAATTTGGGAAAGTGCTCTTACCTTAATACCATCTTGCCAAACATGCTCCTTCTGCAACTGCTCCGCCTCTTTGGCCAGCCTCTGCAGAAGAACAAAATTCAAAGGTCAAAGGTCGGTGTGCATATTTTAATTAACCAACTGGAATCAATCATATACCATATTAGAACCATTCCCCATAGTATACAATAATGTAATGGTTGGAGTCAAACTGCTGTGAACATAATTTTTCATACAACATCACATTTGTTTTACGGTTCACAGGACACTTTTTAACGGGTTGAAAAGCCATAGCCTTGCAATTCCAATTCTTGGGGATGTACTTTATAAAACAGTGGCACTGTAGCCTAATAGAGCTCACCCCACTTACAGCCAACGTTAGTGAGCTCAGGAAAACCTTGTCAAGCATGGCGCCATGGACAGTTAACACATTTGTACACTACTTTACACCCATTGATTTTGTGTCTGGGGGCAAACGCAGGGCAATTCAATCTTTCTAGTACAATGGCGAGTGATTTAATTGCAACTGAACAATTCAGGAGTCACAGCAGTGTGACTGTGAAAACTTAAATATCCTAACAGTCTTTCTCCATCCCATAATGTTTGAATACATAACGTTTGCCCCCGACAGCCATGAAATCTTGGTGGGGTTTATGCATACGACAGCAGTAGTCCTTCCAGATAAAAGATTTACGCTGATTTTGTGGAGAGAAAAAAAGATTAGTGTAATCAGGGCCCTCGCCCTTAATATGTCCTCTCACCTCTGATTGAGGAGTAGCACATTTCAGTGAAACAGTAAAAGGGTTTAGCACAGACAACTTGAGTCTGTCCAAGAATGCTAATGTTCAGGACAGAGGTTGAGAGGGACATGAGTGGGGGGGGGGCTGAAAGTAAACTGGGCCAGCGCTACTTTTGAAAGACAGCTGCCTCTCTTTTGTCGGTACTAATAAGAACAGGAGGGTGAAGTCAGAGCAGCACTGTGATTTATCTCCGGGCACACAGTGCACTCCTGTGACAGAAGCCAGTTGAGGAAGATGAGGGGCTCTCTTTTTTTATGACACGTCTCTTCTCCCCCACCCTCTCCCCCACCCCCACACGCTGCCCCAACCTCACCCGAGTCCCTGCCTTTCAGTCATGCTTTATATGCCTTGTCCTCGTTGAGCGGAAAAAGATGCATTTATCAATATGTGTAATAGTCTTTGGTGAGCGGCTGCCTGGCCACGCCAGGGCTGTGTGTTGATGAATGTCAGCCTTTCTTCTCTTAAGCACCGCTTTGCTGCGCTGCCAGATGTCGGGTCGGATCACGAGTGCGACCCCGATCACTCACCTGCCGTGACGCCCCTCCACTGTTTATTTATTTATCCCTCTCAGACATTACACCCAAACCTCCAGGAGAAACCGCACACCTTCCAGCTCCTGCCCGACAAAATTCCCACCCCAGTCCATCTGCACTCAAGACATTACCTGTACTATTAACGCCATTATATTATTTCAACTATTTTCAGGGGGAATGTGGGGAGTCTATGGAGCTGGAACTCACTGGACAGCAAGACTGTTAGGACAGTGACGGCCATTTTGTGACTCCCTAAGGGACGATGTGAATGAGGTGAAGTGCCAGGCAGGAAGGTTCCCCAGGCTCACAATGGTCATATTGGCCTTTGGACCGTGCCCTCAGCTTTGCCTTTAATAGAGTAAAAGGCTGATTTTTGAACAGCTGTCAGTCCCTCCCCCTGCTCCTGTGACGTGGGCCCAGAGAGGGCTCTGGTGTATGCGGGGCGAGTGAGACTCAGGGGGGCGGCACTTTCATAAATACTGAACTTATCAAGCCCAGGCCTGACAGCCAATGAAGGCTGAAGAATGGGGAGGAGACACACAGCAACGGGAACAAAGTACTGGAGCCCATTTAGAGGGGAATGAGTGTTCTCTCTGCACTTTTTGATACAGGAAGAATGGCTCTCTCCAAGTGTCAGTCCATTCTGCAGGTTATAATGAGCTGACAGAACAGAGGACTTTACTCTCCTGTCTTAATCCTGGCTTTTCCTGCATTTTGTGACAGTAGAGGGAGAACTGAAGGGTCAGAGGTCACAGGTAGTGTGTGTGCATCCAGGTGATTCCACGATCGGGATGCCATTTGTGTCTCACTGATATTACGTGTAATATGCATGTCAAGTAAAGGAAAAATATGTTTTACACTCCAGTGTCTTATACAACAAACTGCATGCACATAAAACATTAATTCAACCTATCTACATGTACAGCACTTTGAAAACAGTAACTCTGCCTGGCCCAGCCCACTATAACTATTGATATATAATCATTAAAATCCTTCAAATCTTATTATTTTTGCATTATTCTGTGAGTCCATTTCATATCTCATGCTTGAAACATCTTTCATGAGTAATTCATTAAAGGTTATGAAAATGTTACATTTTATTTGTGTCCCATAATATTCACACAACCCTGTTATCAGAACACATTCACTCCTATTAAATATTTTGAATATTGCCCAAGTCACATTTTCAACAGGAAATTACCTCATCTGAATTACCTGAAGGTCATGGGAAGAAAAAAATATGAATCTTATTCTTTTAATTTTAGTTGTGAATTGACTGAGAAGTACAACACTGTTGCCAAAATTATATTTTGGAAGCTTTTTGATATATAGATTTTAGGTACATTATTAGAATGTCCTTATTACATGCCACTGTTTAACCTACCCCAACCAATCATGCAGCAGTAAACTGGCTTTGAGTGATGGGCCCACTTCCAATCATAGAAGAGACACTGGGCTATGTCCATTAATGTTCTGAACTTTTGCCACACTTTTCTTCCCTGAACAGCGTGCACACACACACACACACATCATGGAGCTACCCATGTAGCAATTAATCTTTAATAAATCCAAAGGTCATCACCAGAGGGCAGGTGACAACTCCATAATTCATAAGCCAGCTTCTGTATCAGAGGCACAAAATTATATTCATGTTGAGATCAGGCAAAGCTCATTTCACACCACTCTCAGATTTTTTATTTGAATGGAGCCATTATATTTGATATCCATTGGAACAAATTGATGGCTGTCAACAGGAGGACAGGGGGCCATTTGTTACATTTCTTAATTGCCTGAAATCAGCATTATTAGCAGAGTAGGCAATATCCATCTGCAATGCTTTTTAAACATTACTCAGTGACATCTCAGGTCTGCACAGAGGCAGGGTCAAAGTGGTCAAAGTGGTCAGAGTTGGCGGGGGGGCGCGCTGTTTTTGAAAAGCAGTGTTTGGTAAAAACCACTTTAATTTGCTACCTTGCAGTGTGTCATTATCTCTGGTATATATAATGTATTAGGGACCTACAGGATGCAGCAAAGGAGGCCTCTCAATGGCTAGGTTTTTTACCCAATTCAGGGTTGGGACTTCACAGATGACAGGATGAATTATTCCAGAGATACGGTGAGCTCACAGGTCTCACATGGATGAGTCCAGAGGGGAGGGCCAGGGAGGATGTACGGCTAAGGACCCCCATCGAGAAGCCAGGCTGCAGGGTGGGGGCAGGCAGAAAGGGCTCGCTGGCCTGGTCCTTTGTTGAGACCAAGGAAAGGGCAATGGGAGCCCTGTGAATGTCAATGGAGGAAGGGCTGAATTATTGATCCATCAAAATGGATGCTGATAGTAGGAGTAATGCCATTAAAAAATCCTCTCTGACAGGGAAACAGGAAGATGATCTTCAGGTTGAATTAAGAATATGTACAGTACTGCAAATATCAGGACCATTCACACATTGTCAACTACAGGTATATTGCTAATCCCTACTGAGAAGAGAATTAGGAGTGATCTACTCGCTGCCTACAGGGCGATATCATTCATTTTAACCAGACATATTAAATGGAATAAAGATAAAGAAAGAACAATATGAAAAAAGAAGCATAATAAAACATGAAATACATAGCTGTCTTGGGAACTGTCACCTTATAAATGTTTGCTGAATAGCATCTCAATATTTAATGAGGCTCATCTGTCTGTGGAGCCTGGCAGTGCTTTAAACATAGGCGGGGTGGCGTAGACTCCACTTCCGTGTGTCCCAGTCCACAGACAAACCTCCATGCGGTTCAGTGGCCCAGTGAATTAGCATTCCCTACCTCTGCCCGCAGCACGACTTCAAAAGGCCTTACTCTCTCTATAACTCTCAAATGAGAAGGTCTTACTTTCATTCTTCCTCCTTCGCACCAGGTGATGACCAATGGGCTCAGTCTTACTAAGGAGCATTGGGACATGAGTCATACCAAGCTGAGCTGCTGCCGGAGCTTTTCTGCTGGACTCAGCACAGCAAAGGGCACAGGATGAGGACAGAGCTGCATGCACACCCCGTTGACCTACTGTACGGAGAAGGGCCTGTCGCGTGAACCGGCAGGCCTCTCCGGACAGTACAACGACCCATAGCGGGGTCTGATAGCCCAGCCTGTCTCTGCGGCGCACTGTGCTAAGTGGAGAAGCAGGCAGCGGGCGGCCGTTATCGAGCCCTTTGGCTTTGATACGTCCTCGGTGTTCTCCGAGCGGCTTTGCAAACAGCTGTCATGACCGCTTTCATTTGTCAGGCAGAGATGGCAGAAGTTTTGTTATGTGCTTTGAAAGCTGTGAGCCAGAAGGTCCCAAAAGCACCAGGAGATTATCACCTTAAATATTCATAGCTGTCCTTCCTTTTTTTTTTTTTTTTTTTTTAACTTCCAGAGGGTAGAGTTTTAATCATTCAGAGTCGCATTATTTATTGAGTGACTGCACACCACAGGCGAGGACATTTACTCACTCACTTGTACAGCAGCGACAGCAGCCTGCTAGAGGGGCCAGGACGCCTGCACTGTGCCCAGCCGGGCAGCAGAGGGAGCAGAGCACTGGATCCTGAACCTGGGGCTTTTGGTCAGAATCCTGGGCATAACTTGGCTGCTGTGAGAGACCTGAAGTGAAAGTCCCAATATATGTAAAAGGGATAAAAGTGCACTGTAAGCGACCCTGGATAAAAGCCTCTGCGGAATGAATACATCGATCGATATTGAGCAGAGCCCTCCGCCGGCTGCCTCGAGAGGAAGAGCGCTTTAATAGAGAATGCCAGGTTAGAGAGCCTGTTTATCCAGCAGCTTCTCTATCTTAAGCTCTCCTGCCTGACAGGGCCCACGATCCAAGCACGCGTTCCGGTGGGGTTCTGTTTCCAGCGAAACAAAGGGAAAATAAGTCGCTGTAAAGTGCATTCTCTTAACAAACCCTGTCTATTGTGTGTGTGAATTTAAGCCATCACGCAAGTAAAAATAAACACACTAAATATGGTTTATTTGTGAAATGAATTCCACCTAAATGCAGAGGCTGCTAACCAAAAACAGCGACAACCATAAAGCTCATGAGAGAATATACAGTATAGGAAAAAAAACGGAATGCTGCCCAGACACCCATATGATTTATCCAAAAAAAGACATACCTCAGGGAAATGTGGGTGACAAAATATTATTCTTAACATAAACCACAGTAAAACTAATTGTATAGTATCTTACAGCCATTTTAAACAGAGGCGTATGCTGCAGTGCAATACTCAGCTTCACACTGTCACAAACAATCCCTGGGCCTGGAGTGTAGCGCTATCTGCTATTCCAGCACATTTCCCATAGATTCCCCATTCAGAGCAGACCGTTTAAGTGAGTTTTAGAATCTGCTTTAAGCTTTTCATTCTCTTACCTCTAGCTAGCACAGCAGGATTACAGCCAATCAGAAAATCACTGAATTGGAACCATGCCGCAATAACAGATAGCGAGATTTCAGGCCTAGAATCTCAAACACCTACCCTGCCATTGCTCTCATACCTCTCTCTCTTTCTCTCTCTCTCACGCTCTACCTATTTTTACCATCTCTCTCCCCCTTGCTTTCATTTTTGTCCTAAATCTTGGCTCTTCAGTTTATTGTTCCCTCCTGTACTGCAGTAAATTTAGACCCCCAACTGCGCCTGAAAACGGCAAGCTGACGGTAGACTCCGGACAGAGAAACATTGGGTATAGAGCTAAAATAATGGCCACTCCCAATGCTCATCCCAGGCCTAACTGACAGTGTGAGGGGAAAAACACTGTTTATACACAATCTGCCCAGAGTTTATGGAAATATATTACTAGTATCTTCACAAGCACAAATGTCCCTTTTGGCCATTTTTCATGCCTGAAATATCTACAGTATGTTACATCAAAGGTCACAAGGTTGATATACAAATACAGAATATAGTATACAACATAACTGGACACAGCCAACAACAATCTGTTTGAGACTAGAATTAACATAAAATACAGTATATAAAAAGATTTAAGAAAGCGCGGTTTTTTTGTGATTGTTTGATTCATATGGGGAAGAACATTCTCTGGCATGATTTACTGAATACTAAAAAAAAAAAGAAACCTGATCAAATATGTTATTTTTAGTTGGCTAGGTAAGCAGTATTTGGATAGTTAAGTTTGGTCACTTTTGCTTTGTTGTTTGTTTATTAGTTGATTTAAAAAAAATAATAAAATAAATAGGCCCTGGTCCTTATCTTTGTTGTACGGGTAGCAATTGAATTTGTACTTCCCTCTAGGGTCTTTCAGTGCACTTAGCCCTGGTTATGGGTATGCACTTTGTTGTACGTCGCTCTGGATAAGAGAGTCCGCCAAATGCCAATAATGTAATGTAATGTAATGTAATGTTGTTTTTAAACATCTTTATCCCCAGTTAATTAGAATGTAATGTAATGATCTCCTCTGTTGTGTCAGTGCTGTAATTTGCTGTTTTTGCAATTGGGCCTTCGATTGACTATTTTTAAATGTATTTATTGTTCTTTTTCATCTCTCTTTGCTCTCTCTCCTATCTCTCACACCATCCTTCCTCCCATTGTTTCTCTCCTTCATTCTCTCGATTTCATTTTCATCCTAAATCTCTGCTCTTTGGGTTATTGTTCACTCCTGTACTGCAGTAAATTTAGACCCCCAACCGTGCCTGAAAACCGCGAGCTGGCGGTACACTGGGTGGACTGAGAAACGTCTGGTACAGTGAGTAGTTTGGCTTATTGATGCTGGTGGCAGTGCTGGCTGAAGAGAAACACAATCCCTCTTGTTGCCTATATGTGGAAATGCCGCGAGGACCATAATTCAACTATGGATCTACCCCTTATTCACTAGAACATCTGGACACACACACACACATACACACACGCACGCTTACACACAAACACACACATGCACACACAAACACACGCATACGCACACACATATGAAAATGTCTTCAGTGTACTATTTTGAAACTGCAAATGAATGTCAGTCATAAAGGGGTAAATAATGACCCTTATTACCTTCTGGTCCTTATGGGTCCTCCTTTACAGTTTTGCTTTTTGTTGCTGTTTAACCAGCTTTAACTGGCAGGCACAGGAAAGGCACATAAAGGGCAAGGGCCCCTGTCATTGTATTATATGGCTGCTTATGTATTCTAGTCTTCAAACAGCTCCCTCGTCGGCCTGTTTCCAGGGGCTGTGTGTGCGCAGAGCTATTGTAGCCTGTGAAGATAATCGTGTGTTTTGTTTTCCCTAATCCCCCTTTCTATTGAAAGGTTTTCTCTTTCATTTCCCCTCACCGCTCTTTAGCCCCTCTACGCAGCCAGAACACCTCGGCTGTCAGCACCAACAGAGGCCCAGCATCGCAGCGCGCATTACCCGTCCATCACCGCAAACATACACTTTACATTCTCCACTCAAATCCCGCAGTCATTTACAGTACGCTGTTCCTGATTATAACTCAAATTAGAAAAACAGCGTCAGCTCAGATAGTCACAGTGAATTATGCTGTTCTATTTTTTTTCTTAATACATCTATTACCCCTGCCAATTACAGAGATCATGCAGCATAATTGGTTATTATTACAGACAGATTTGGTTTATTGTTTCGCATGCCTACGGTTGCTTGCCGTTTTGTTTGTTCAGCAGTTTTTCACATTCATCTTTATGTACGCCTACATCCTTCCTATGTTCATGTAGGACCTTAAAGGTACAATAGGTAATTTCAGACTTCTAACGGTCAAGGGAGGAATTGCAGCAACAAACACGCTCAAACCACAACACTGTTTATCCCACCCCTTCTCGGTGAACGCGCTGACGATGAAACGCCATTGGCTGTGGCAATTAGAACCAATTTTCAACCAGTGAGCTTGAATTATTGTACAGCAATACGATGTTTTGGTACAGAACGCCGGCCCATCAACTGCATATTTTGAAATGTGAATTTAAGGACTATAAACATAGGCTGAGGGTGAGTAAACATGTCAACGAGCCTTTTTCAATGATAGGAAGGGCTTCTTTACAACGGTCTTGTAACAATGTTTTAACACAAAAATCTTACCTATTGTACCTTTAATCAAAAGTGCTGGAGCTCAGGCCACGAGTGTCCTCTCGTCTGGTACAGCACTGAAACTCAGTACATTACTGCCTCTGTTGGTCATGATCCGCCACTGTGCCCAGTTATCATTTAAACACTGAACCCGATACTTAAATAATCATTTTATATTTGATTCAGGTTGCACATTCAACTTTTTGCTACTGGTCCAGCTGTCTGTATGTTGACAGCTGTATGTATCTAATAAAAACATCAAATACAGAGTCTGCATTAATAAAGCTAACCCCAGAACTGCCTACACTAATTCAAATACATCCAGCAGTTTATCATCAGTGTAAATACACTCAACAGTGTCAAAATTAATGCAGGTAAACCCAGCAGAATTTTTAAAATATTAATCCAGATAACCCAAGCAACATCTAGGGAAATTCAGGTAAGTCTAGCTGGGTGCCATCACACATCTCCATATTTCAGCATTCAACAGAAAGAGAGATTAGAAGCATTCATTAGCTAAATTCCCTGGAGGCAAATTCTAAAAATGACTCAGTGTTGGTGGAGCAGACAGCAACTGCAGGCAGAGGGGTCCTAGTGTGTCCCACAGGGTGTGTCCATCTCTGCTGTGAAAAAGCTCTTTTAATGTGTTTCAGTTATGCAGGCAGTCATTTCAGCAACTATATACATATCTACCTTCTTTATCCAGGTTGACTCACTCTCTCTCTCTTTCTCTCTCTCCCACTGAATCCCTCGTTCACTTTCTATCTCGCATTTGCTCCATCATGCTGAAATCTATGTATATCTCTCTTCGTGATGACTCACTCTACGTTT
Source organism: Conger conger (assembly GCF_963514075.1). Classification (NCBI taxonomy): domain Eukaryota; kingdom Metazoa; phylum Chordata; class Actinopteri; order Anguilliformes; family Congridae; genus Conger; species Conger conger. The sequence goes on along the minus strand of NC_083769.1, from coordinate 33,864,365 downwards.
TCTCACTCTCTCTCTCTTACGCGTCTCTATCTCTCTGTATTTGTGCTTCTCTCTCAATCTGTCTCTCACACTGTTTCTTGTTTGCAGGACATGCAACAAAAAGTCTAGTTTCTGCATAGCCTAAACAGTGTCATCAGAATGACCTTGTTAAAGGTAAGCTCCAAGCACACAAATCACATGACATGTGCTGTGTTGGACACATAAACAGTGCAGTAGGCAATGCCTCTGTTTTGTTGTTGAAAGCTGAGAGGAGGATATAAAATAACAATTGTGGCTGCAAAGCTCAATTGAAAGGTATCATGGGATTTTGTGTAGTATTGGCTGCAGAGACATGCCAATAGCTGGTAAACTCTTTAACCTCATAGCCTCTGCTGCAGTCAGAAATGGGTTTGGATGCTTTAGGCAAGAAGGGGCCTTGGAAAACTGATTTATCAAGTCCCTGCTCTCCAAACAATGTGGTTATGTATGTTGAAAGAGGTGGCTTTAGGCCATCGATTGTAATTACTTCACTTTCACATCCTGTACTGCTGGCCGCAAGAGGCAGTGAGAGGGGGGTCGCACTGGGCGCCTCAGCAGAACATAGCAGGTTGCGCTACAGCCAACTAGGTGGTGCTTGTCATGTTTATTATCTACTAAAACACCCTGGCCTCTGTTTCACATTCATTTGGATGTAATCTATGTTGTGGTACAGACGTACTGTGCAAAATGAATTCAAATATTCATTTTCCTGAGAAATTACACTGCTGATAAGCTCAGGTTTGTGCCTGACACGTTGGGCCATTTGTTGAAACTCAGCCATTCTGGTGGCAGCTGCAGGTTCTGGTCCTGATTCTGCATGGACAGGGCTATCATGTATGGTCACATTGGAGCACTAATGCTTAATTTCTACCAAACTGCTAAATCGCGAACAAGGTCACAGCAATGTCCAATGAATGCCCTACAGTGATTGACTCACAATCCAACACCTTCTCCAATAGAGCCAACTGAAGAAGCTACTTGTATGATAGTAATACGTCCCAGTTGCTCTACGCTGCAATTGTAACCCTAACCTTCATGTCTTATCTGCAGAGTACATAAGGCCAATAAGGTCCGTTTCCCAAATGAGAAGTATGGCCTGGATTGAATCAACATTAGTCCTTAACTTTGACAAATTATTCAATATAAATCAGCATTTTCTGAGCTGAGCAATCACTAAACCTGACTCAGAAGGAAAGTTGGGTTTATTCGTAAGTCCAAGTTACAATGAGTGATTTGTTTCATGTGTCATTTGGCAGTAAAAATATATATTTTTTGAGATGATTATAGTACGCATACGGGGCTTTCGCTGCGCAGGGGCCTCGCCCTTTCCCTTGTCGCAGTACCTCTGCCCTCCAGCAGATGGCCAGCTGCAGTAGCACCTGACGGGTTACTCTGCCTTCAGTTGGCTGGACTTGACAGCGGCGTTGGGCTCCAGAGCTCTCCTTGCGTATTGATTTAGCAAGGCTCCTGAATCCCCTGGATCTTTCAAGCCACTAACTCCTCTGCCAATAACAATGTCAGTCTACTCCTGGGCATCACAGGCAAGAAGAGGGAAAAAAAACACAGGACAGCCTAAAGGACAGGGCAGGAAGGATAGGAATGTGTAGCACAGTGGTTCTCAATCTGTAACCTAATCACCATAGAGAGATGGCCACTGTTCTATCGCAGATGGGGGAAATGGCCACCCTGAGGGATGGGTTCACACGATTACACACAAGGTGTTTTCTTGGTTAATGGCATCCAACTAGGTAAAAGGGCTGAAAACCACAGCATAGTAAATTGGCCAGGACCAGATCACATTTTTGACAGACAGTTGATGGGGATAATGTTTGGCGGTTGCAAATAGTTGCTATTGACAAAGGAGTTAGCAACTTGAAAGGCTCATGGATTCAGAGGCCCTGATCAATCAATACACAGCCAAAGACAAGCCATTTCAAGTCTTTGTGCTTTTACATTTTACACCCTGTTCTGCGTGTAAAAAAGCAGTGGAGCAATAATGCAGAAGGAAGGAGAGGAAAGGAAGGGAAATCAACACAGGCATACAACAATAAATCATCCACATTTACAACTTCTTTAGGCTAAATTAAACATCAATTTTCATGCTCTGTTCTCTCGCTCTCTCTCTCTCCTCTATCTTTCTCTCTCTGTCTCATGTGTCCACACATACACTTGCACACGACGCAAACACACAAGCATTTGTACAAATTTACATGGGAACACACACATAAAAATCTAGATAAATCGAGAATTTAGAACCCATTTAAATGATTCATTATTTAGTCACTGAAATATTCAAGCCATAATGAATGTAATTGCATCCATTACGGCAGACTTAAAGGTGCAGGGAGCCTTTCATATGCCTCCTAACTGCAGCACACTGCAATTTCTCCATTGTGTCTTTTTGTGTTAAAGATAATCCACATGGTGAAATCAAAGGGGGCCACGGAGAGGCAGCAAACAGAGAGGTAGCCTGCCACAGAGCAACTGACTATTGAGCAATGTGACAGCTTTTATGAAACCCTCTCTTGTTGTGTATGCACAGCCTAGGCAAATCATGGACTGGGAGACGGAGTTAAGAGTGACAGCCTGCCATTTCAACACCTTCAGCTGTGGGGAAGATAACTAAAGCCTGCAAAGATTACACTTAAAGCAATACAATGAGCAACAGCTTGTTCTTTGTTCCTTTTTCAATATTTTTATTGGCAATTCATAATTCATAATTAATAGTGATGGGGAATATCTTTTTCAACATTCACATCCAACAGTTTACACTTACTTGCTGTTTTCAGTAAGGCTAATAAATGACCCCTTTGGGAATCTATTTTCAATCTCATGTTTTTTGCCCATGGAGTATGAAGGAAACATGCCTACAGTATGTCAGCAAAGAGCATGTGCCTTAAGGTACTGGTCATAGTGAAGAGTGGATGGCTATCAAACCATACATAATGTATATAGTATGTATGCAAGCCTATGTTGACATCAATTCATCCATTGACCAATAGTGAAGCAACAAAAAGCAGACAGAGTGGTCCAGAAGGGATATGCTATGTGGGTTAATCTGTAATCCTTCAAAGTTAATCTGCCACCCAATGGTGGGATTTGTAATATAGAATGCGTGTTTGTAATGAAAAAGCCATCACAGTTAATTGTAGCTAATGTTAGAAAATAAGTGGCATGAAAGTGGAAAGCTCACACACACACACACACACACACACACACAAACACACACCACACACACACGCCGCGTGTAAAACACATACACACACACACACACACAAACACACACACACACCCCGTGAGGAAGGTTTTAGTCCTATTTCCGTAAAATCCCTCTGCACAAAATTATTCCCTCCTGACTTTGTGAGGAAAAACAACATGTTCCAGACTGCATGACCTGCTGCTGCCTGGTTTAGAGGGATTAGATTCCTCTGTTGGTATTCAAGGGAACATAACCCTAGTGCCACAGCAAATGTGTGGTGTATGGTCTTCTACCCTGGACTTAAATGTGTGGTGCATGGTCTTCCACCCTGGAGTGTCTTGATCTCTCAATCACATAGGGCCATTATCCTTCATACCGCACCACAGGGAACCCATAAGGTAAGATATGATATATTACACCGGAGGCTACTGGCAATGTTTTCCAACACTCACTGCTCGTGGAGATAAGTACAATCACTTATGTTACAATCACACTATTACTTGTGCTAAACCTGGCTTCATTTCTGGAGATATTTAAGTTGTAAAGATTCTTTTCATGATGTCACTATTTTTGCTTCTTCAAAAGAACAATTCTTAAAATCTAATAGTAAATCAATTGTTAAATATTTCTGTCCATTGATACATTATATTTGAGTATGATTTGCTACTTCTGTCAGTACAACTCTTTTACAAAGTACAATGGCAACTATAGAAACATAAATGACTATAGAAAAACCGTTAAAAAAAAGTTTAGTAAAAGGTAAAAGATATTTAAGAAAATGAATTATGATATGTATTAATGAACAGGTCACTAGGGGATCTGAAGAATGGTCTGTTTGACTATATGCATTCTAGCATGAGTGATGGATCATACAGATGCGTTTGTATTTTAAACCCTGAAATCTAGGAAGTGTCATGTCAAGAACATCGATTCTAGCACTGAGAGAGTGCTTTAATCTGCTGTCAACATCCTATCAAATATCTGCACTGTCACAAACATACCCAAGCCACAGCTACACCCGAACTGAACCAAAACAGTGAAAACGGGTGTGGCTTTAACTTTCAGAGCACCTTGGGAAAAGAAATGTCCACACTCAACCTTTAAAACATCACACAAGCTGAAGAAAAATCACATATACACAATAAATACTCTAAACACCTTAATGATGTGATTTTTATCAGTGCGTTCTGTACAATAGCCGGTATCAATCACCGCCATAGTTATAACGACACGCGCCCATTAATATCTATTGCTACTGCTACAGGACACAGATTGCTTCCATGTACTGGACAAATTGTGATGCAGTAACTCAGAATTAATCATCATTAATAGACAGTCACTGTGATAACTTACTACCAGTCATTTGTAATCCACTGCGATTCAATGTAAAGGAAGACACTGCATTAAAGAGGCCGCAGTCTTCAGCATCTAAAATTAGTCCGATTAGAATAGTCTGCACAGCATACAGGCACACTCTCTCTCTCTGTCTCTCTCTCTCACTCACTCACTCTACCTTTAACTCCCTCTCCATCCTTCCTCCCTCTCTCTCACTATGCTGCTTTTCTCTCCTCCACAAGTAGGTAGATACAGAGATTGACTTTAACTCCTGCATGGGTGTCACATGTAGGCGAAGCCAGCAGAAGGCTTCATGCAAGACGCAATGATTACACATAGTATGACAATGTCTCAGTCACCACCACTCATAACATCAAGACAGCTCGTGTCCACACATATACACAAGTGCACACATATACACAGACACACACACACACTCAACAATGTGCACACACACATTCACACATACCAAGACACTGAGCAGTGATTAATTAAGGATAATTAGCTCCTTCTCTCTCCTCCATGTCTATCGCGCTCCTCTACTTCCCACAATGACGACAATGTTCATATTTCAGATTTATTTTATTCCCCGCTGTTCTCAACACATACTTTGACCTTTATTTCAATCTTATCTCTGATTTACACTTGCAGAGATTTTTGATTCAAACAGTCATAGCTTCTGATTGAACAAAAGGTCATGAGATTTTTCTGTATTTTGTGCTAGATTATTTATTCATGAGAAGTTTTCTTTGAGGGAGGCTCTTTTCTTTTTTGGATGGGGAGGGGACGTTGGGGGTCACTGTCCTTTCTGATTGTGTTTTTATTCCTGGCAGTAACTGTGCAGCCTGGCCTTAATTTCGGTCTGCCATCCACTGTTAAATGATCTCTTTCTTTGGGAGATTATAAACTCAACCTACGGAAGACAGTTTTAATGAGAGCAATTCGGAACAGACCTTTTAACTACTTTTATAACACACTGTTATCTCAACTGAGCGAATTGTCACATTGCTGAAAGCATAATCTAAACCGTGGTGAAATAACTGACTGTTAAAACCAAACCATCGACCAGCACACTGATGGGCAAAAACATATCATTAGATTTAAACACTCAGGTCATGTAGAGATAGCACAAAAACAACAACACAAAAATAGGATAGAAAAAGAATGGGGGGAATTGCAGTTTATACACACGTCACTGAAAAGCAAAACTCCTATCTCTCTCCTCCCACCCTCTCCACTGACCTTCTTTGCTTTGCGCACATCGCTTCTTTGCTTCGTAGCTGTACAGAACACAGAACGAGAAAGTAGACGCAGGCACCGCTCAAACCAATTACACCAGCTTGAAACCGAATTAAATTTGAAGCCTTGAGCAATGCGGGCGACGCCTATTTGACAGGCCTGGTTATAAGAGCAAAGCTGGAACGAGAGGGATATGGAGCGATGGAACTGGAGGTAAATGTGTACGCATGTGTGTGTGTGTGTGTGTGTGTGTGTTTGTGTGCGTGTGCGTGTAAGGGGGGTCAGGGGGCAGAGAACAGGCAGAGGCAAAGGTTGAGTAAAAACAAATCAAATGGAAAAGAGGCTCATAAAGGCAACCGATCCATTATTTAACATTACAGTCCCACTCGGAGCAGGAGACCCAGCAGAGAAACAGCTCAGTGGAGGTCTCAGAGCTTTCTGACGACTGCAGCTTCATACTCCATGAGTGAAAAACGTAACTCTTTACTGCAGGTCTGGTCTGGCCTGGTCTGCGGTCTCTGTGAGGTTGAGGTTGGGGGTCATTAAGTATCATAATTAGCTCACTACTTTCACAGCCTGAGGCATCTAATGAAAAGAGAGGCATTTACTTGATTACATTTTTCTGTGTCCTGTCCTGGTAGTCTCATCTCCATGTCCATTAGGCTAATTCACTTGGCTGATGCTGTGAGCATTAAAAAAATATATTGATATCAAACAAAATCTTACATTTTCAGACGCTTGAGATGGCAACCAAATTTAAAACACCTACAACACCTTCTAGATGGCTAATAATTACAAGATCAATTGCTTTCACAGGGTTTCATGAAGTGACATGCTCCAATGGCCAATACATATTGAAAATATTGACAAGAAAGAAAATTAACATTCTGACACAGCACAACCATGACTAGTGATTACACTGCAAGAAACAATTAGGTAATTATGAATAGAAACATAAATAGAAGCAGCTTTAGGAAAGAATAAACTCTGAAAGTAAGACTTGAATTGATCTGCCAGTTGAACAGAAAATCATCTAATGGACTCTGAAGGAAGGCAAGAACTTATCCCCGAAGAAAAAAAACCGATGTAATCATTTCATACCTGCAAGAATTCTCTTGATGGAAAGCTAAGGGGTAAAGCGCCAATCAACACAAGCCAAGGCAAGGTGGAATAAGGTCTTAAGGCCGGGTATTTTAAATTGTGATTGAAAAGTTAAGTGGCTCTAATAAGCCCAGAGAGAGTGGGAAGAGAATGGTTGAAAGGCTGAGAGCTGAGAGGAGTGTGAACTCTTTCTCTCCCCAACTGTCGCCAGTCCAACTTCTGACAAGTACAAAAAACATCTACATGTGAAACTTTTTCTTTCTATCAAATGTTTCTTTTCATGTCACCGTATTCATTATTGAAATGATTGACCTCAGACATGGGACTTGAATTTGAGTGAAAAGCAATTTGTAGTATTGCTCAATTTACAGTCCTGTCCACTTGATCAATGAAGACTGAAAACTAGGTGCAGTACATTACGAACTGCACAAATATGCCAAACAGACACACAGTATAACACAACTTATTTATTTAATCTGTGAACTTCACAAAATGTATTTAAGTATAGAAATAAAGCAGATTTGTCCTTAAATAGGACTAGCTGAAGTGGCATAGCAGTAAAAAAGACTTTAAAGATCTTTAATAAACACGGACAAGAGCAATAAAAATGTCCCAACTTTTTGGCAGCTCAGGCAGCATTCTTCAGGGCTCAAGATGAAACACAATACACTAAAGCAATGATTGTTTTTCCATAGGTAACATTTTATCTTGCCAACATCCAGGCTATTTGGAATGAATTAATCTCTGTCAATTACTGTTAATACAGCAAGAACTGTTGGCAGTATGTGCTTGACTATGCAATTTGGAATATGTAGTGTAGGAACTACAACTCTCACAATCCCACAGGACAATTCCGCGACGTCCACTCCGCATGACGTCTAGCTTGGTTCAGCCAATCCCGTAATGGCGGGAGCAATAAACTTTCCCGTATAAGAGCAAGACATGTTCTCGGGATCCCTCTCTTCCTTCTCTTGTTCATTCCCTTCTGCGACGCACCCTTTTTGGCCATTCGCTTTAGCTCACCTGCTCCGAGACTCAGACAGAGGCTGAATGCTGCACAGCGCACTACCAGGCCTACGGACACACCTAGTTACCTTGCGGTAACTTCGTGGCCTATAGCGAGTGGAAACTGGTGTACACGGAACGCTACATCAGTTTACCCCTGCAAAGCTCACCAAGGAACAACATCAACAAATTTTCCACCCGGAAAAAGGACCAGCGAACACCCTTCCAGCAACCGAGCGGACCAGACAACAATGCACGGCAAAGACGGGAACACCCCAGCTTTGCGCACCTCTCCAGGACACACGTTCACAGCACCATCGCGGCTCCTATAAGGACAGCACGTCTTTTGGATCCAATGCGTATGGACTCAGTATGAGAACAAACATTCAGGCATAGCCAGTGTTTAGTTTAGTCTTGACTGATATTGTGAATCTGTGTTCTATATTTGCCGTCTTACCATTTGAATGTATTTTTGTTAGCCATATATATACTTGAATTGATTCGCCGTCTGTCGCCTATGTACTTAGAGTAAAACTACGCAAGTAGTCTCTTCTCACAGCTAACTCTATCACTGACACGCCCAATTCACCTTTCCTTTGTCTAAGGGACACGCGCGCATGTATGCGCACACACACACACACACACACACACACACACACCCTACTAACTTCCCCTACTAACTTCCCGTTAGTTTATCTGTTCTGTGTTTGTACGTTTGTTTAATAAATATATTTTATTAAACCCGGTGTCTGTTTTGGCGGCACATAGACATGAGAGCCGAGTTAAAGCAGTCTTTCGAAGAACTTCCAACCTTCAGGTTATCGGTATGTTTAATCATTAATATTGGTTATTTTAATTATTAATTAAAATACTAAATTTGTGGTTAGATATTTCTGATAACAGTAATTTTATGAGACTGATTACTTTTGGCAGTTATACTGCTACATAACATTAACTGGCGCCTCGGTTTCGTAGAGAGTAAAATCCCTACGTTATTTGGCGGCCCGTGCGAGGACCCTACATGATTTGGTGCCCTGTGCGAAGGACCCGACAGTAGAATGTTGGAGCTGGGGTTTGTATATTCTAGAAATCCAGTGTCTGCGTGGATTTCCTCCAGGTACTCTGGTTTCCTCCCACAGTCCAAAGACATGCAGGTTATGTTAACTGGACAACGTAAATGGCCCCAAGGTATGAGCGTGTGAGAGAATGACGTCTGTGCCCTGTGATAGATTGACGGCCTGTCCAGGAAGTATTCCTGCCTTCCGCCAAATGCACGCTGGGATAGGCTGCACCACCCCCGCGACCCTGACCAGGCGGGTATAGATAATAGATGGATGGACAGAATGTTGGAGTGAATTAGTTACGGCATGTGCAGGAAAACAGTGTATGGTGTGGAGAGATACATAAAGAACATGTGTTAACGTTTGCATTTGCCTTGGGCAATATTGAAAATAATACCATCAGTACTTAATACTCACAGAAATATCGACCCCAATCCATATCACACACAGCACACACACAGAAAGAGAGAATCTGAGGAGGAGGAAAACACCACACAATCCCCCTTAAAAATACATTCAGTGGAAACACACAGCACACACACAGCACACACAGCCACAAAACACAAACACGCACACATGCACACACACGCAGACACATACACACACAAGCACACATACACGTGCACACACACACGCAGACACATACACAGACACATACACATACACACACAAGCACACATACACATGCACGCACACACAGACAGACACACACACACACACACACACACACTCTCACACACACACACACACACACACACACACACACACACACACAGCTTCCCCACTGCACACAACAGTACCCTGTGCAGCCGCCCAGTTAATCTCAGCTGCCACTGCTCTGAGGGAGATTTCCTGCTTTTACATTCCTCTGGTCCAGGAAGTGACAGGATTAGTTATAACGGGTTTTAAACATCTACCTGATTTAATCTCAGTCTCCTGGGTGAACAATTAATCCTTTTCACTTTGCCTTCTTTCTCTCTCTGCTGCTCTTTCCCTCTATGCCCGCTCTCCCCATCTCCCTCTTTTAGCAGATATGTCTGAACCAAAGGACAGATATGCCTGTATACATGTCACTGAACGGGCTCAGTATATAGCCATATCTGGCTTCAGTATGACATGCTATTTAAAGGTGCTCCTAAATTATTTATAATGGAATAGCCAATATGCTATGTATCTCACAAGTGTCATATTTACCACAAGAAGCCCTTGGTCACTCTTAGAACAGGTGTATACAAAATAATACATATTCTGAGATGAATCACAAGATGCGCGGCGTGTTAAAAATAATGTTTGTCATGTTAAAATGTCATGAAACAGCAATAAACAAAATGCAAGCTCTGATAAAAGTGGAGGCTCAGTACAGCACTGTGTCAAGGATTATAGAATAGCATTCACAAAGCTGGTCATACTGTTCCCATGTTAAGCAAAGGCCTTGACATCTCAGTCTCTGAATGTCAAATGGGATTATATGAAAGCTTTCATAATGTATATCTCAGCCAATGGAAACTGCTCTATAGAGGGTCATGGTGACGTCCGGATGACTGCAGTGACAGACTGCTTGATCCTGGAGAGAGAGAGATTTAGGTTACATTTCCATGGGTTTGATTTTTTTATAACATAACCCTTTGACCTTATAAAAGCATTCAAGCGACCCTGGAAATTACAATTTTTGGGAACATTCACAGTTCTGTTGACTGTTAAAAAATTTTAAGTGTGGGTCAGTATATTTGAAGCTAGATATGTATTACTCTGACAGTATTAGAATGTGAATTAGATACATAACATACAACTATTATTTTGGGTCATTTAGATAGTCCACTTGCAACTCCAGTTGCACACATTCAAACTGAACAAGACTGGATGACATTTCCTGGTCTGCAATGGAGCAATCTTAAGGAAAAAAACATGGTCGTTTAAGTGTACCAGGATGCAAAACATTTCATATATATTATGAAAGTCTCAAACTTACAAATCTGTTTTCTCAACAATTTGGACAATAGGCCACATATGTTATATGGACTGAAATTAAGAACATTACTACTGTCTTCCTGTCACAAAATCATCACCAATTTTGCTGACATCAGACCACTGCGTTCACCCCTGAGGCACATAAGTGAACTGAAGATGCAAGACATGGATTTTGTACTTAAATCCCATTACCTTGTAAAACTCATATTATATGGTCATTGACATTTTGAAATGGTATTTATTCGTTTTCCATACAAATGAGATTCCAACTCATAATGCTGATTGATCCACACTGTGTGATCCAACACTGATTTAGCTATTACAATATGACTAGATATGCTGGTACATATAAATAGGCCCTTTAAACTGTAGGAATTCATATGACAACATACAATAACGGCATCTCTGTACTTTCAAAGCGGTTGAAACATACTTGATAAATAACAAAGCCCGAGGCTGAAGGACATGCATCCTTTATTTGTAATACTGTATTTATTGAGCGATGGGGGGTTAGACAGAAACTCAAGCCTCAGCTGGCACAGTCAATCACTTGACATTCTACTCCTTGACATCAATGCAAGGGATGTGCATAAGTACACAGATACTTGGAAAAGAATAAGCCTTGGATCATTAATACTGAAAACTTGAAATATGGCAATTAATCAGGCCATTAAACAGGAAATAAAACGTGTATCTGGACTATCCATTTAAATAAACATCCACTCTTAAAGCCGGTGTCAAACCAGGACAGACAGTACAAAGCTTTAGTAGGAGGCGCCTCTGAACCTACACCATTATTCCAATCCATTTAAAGCAAATGAGGGTGTTTTGAAAGCTCAACAGCAAGATATTCATTCACTCAACACCTTGAAAATAGTGTTCATTGCAAAAGATGCATCAGAGAGACTAAAGATAAAGGAATATACAACTTCAGATGAAACAGTAGGAACAATGTTCAACAAAAATCCTGAATAAGCTATATGAAATAAAAATATGATGTATTGTACAAATATTTCAGCAATCAAGCAAATAAATGAACCACTTCACATACGGTAATACGGTTGTTAATAACTTTTACTACCCTAAATAACTCTGGGCCAATTAAAAAGAATGTGAAATGGTATCTTCTCAGTAGGTCAAAAATTAGTTGTGGCTCATTCTCTAAGAAGACTAAGCTGAATCAGCTGAACCACACAATATCGAGATCAGTGAGCATAGGTCTTGGTGGAGTTTAAGGGCATAATGGCACACTTTAACAGGCACACACAGAACACAAATTCGCTTCATCTACATCTGGTCCAAGTGTGTGATTGCATGCTCCTTAGCTAAATGTCAATTTAATTTAGCTTGTTGAAGAAATGTCACTCCTTCAGTGAAGATACTGTTTCCTGGAATCCAAAACCTTTAATTTCACTAGGCTCAGTTTAGATTGCTTATTCTAAAATATAAACTTTAGCCCAAATAATGATCATCATATAATGAATTAATACTGTTATATGATGTGACGAGATGCAAATTACAACTGATCATCATCAGTTGATTATAAACCAGTTATGCTTCCTTTCACAGTCCCCTACAATACTTTCTAATAGAGGTGTTTCTGAGAAAGTATTATCTACATTTCTGGGAAGCACACAGTCAAACTAAGGCTATACCAACCTAGATCTTTTGATAACTACAAAGTAGTCACTGGAATAGATTGGTAATAGAAGAAATATTTCAGTTTAAGTACAGTATTTGTCTGTTTTTTACTACCTGGCAATTACCCAATTGTGTGCCATTCTTAACCACAGATTTACATGGTAAACACCTTGTACTTACCATAGGGTACTGTAAAAGTGCTACCAATAAACTTGTAGTAGGTAAGTAGAAGGAGATAAGGCCATCCGACAGTGGAGGAGGCAGCCAAGTAGACGGATATAAACTTTCAAAACAACGCATTCAATTTTTTTGTTGAGTTGAATACTTTTATTGAAAAAAAATTGATGGACAAAAATAAGTTAACTTAAGAGATACTTCCATAAGCAGGCCACAAAATGGCTTCCCATTGCACTGTATGCCATTGTTATAGCTGACACTAAAAGAAATGAAAATGGAATTGATAGCCAGCTAATACAGAAAATTACATATCAATGGGGAAAATGTCAGAATTATACAGTAAATTCCAGCTATTGAGAAAATGCAATTATACATCCCTTCATATTAAAATACTGTCTGACATGCCACATCCATTTACCGAAGTGCCAGCTTAAGTTTCAGCTACAGGTGCAAGGAACTTTCTTTGATACATTATAGTCTTTCCTAAAACCCACTTAAGATGTATGACATTTTGAAGGATATTGCAGTTGTTTTCTTACTGACTAAGTTTGATAGTGGAGTAGGTACTTTCTGTTAGAAATGTTCCCAAGTAAAGCACATATTCTCTTTTGGCATCAACACTCAGTAAGCACTTTATTAGGTATTTATTACACTTATTTTTAGGCTTATTGGTCTTCTGCTGCTGTAACCATGAAGAGGTTTTACGTGTTGTGTGTTCAGAAATGCTCTTCTGCATACCACTTTGACCAGTCTGGCCCTTCTCCTTTGACCTCTTTCATTAACAAGACATTTTTTCCCGCAGAGCTGCTACTTACTGTATGTTTTTTGTATTTCACCCCATTCTCAGCCGACTCTAGAGACTGTTGTGCATGAAAATCCCAGGAGATCAGCAGTTTCTGAAATATTCAAACCACCCTGTCTGGCACCAACAATAATTCCACAGTCAAAGTCACTTAGATTACATTTATTCCACATCCTGTCATTTGGTCTGAAAAACAGCTGAACCTCTTGACCACATCTGCATGCTTTTATGTATTTAGTTGCTGCCACATGATTGGCTGATTAAATATTTCCATTAACAAGCTGATGTGCAGGTTTACCTAATAAAGTCCTCAGTGAGTGTATACTGTACATTGAAATATATAAAATAAGCACAGAACTACCATTCATATACAGTACAGGGGTAAGCAACTTGGCCCTGGAAGGTCAGTTGTGCTTCTAGTTCTCATTCCATCCAAGCTGATGGGCAGAGTTTGATGGGTTACGATGAGCCTCAGTCTGAGCCTGAATGAGGAACCAGTGAGTACCTCTAGCACATGGTGACCCATGTTCCTTCAGCCTAATAATTGATACAGTCTTATAATTTTAGGTTAGAATGGAGCAAAAAGGAATATTTCTGGGACCCCAGGACCAAGGTTGCCTAACCCTGATATACTGGAATACAAAGATACTAAATGTCACGTTTATTTTACAGGACTCAAAGGTAACTGTGAATAAATGCAATAAATGCAAATAAACTAACTTCACAAAGGTTATATGATTGTTGACAAAGTTAATATTTGTAGCTTCACTTTTCCCCCAGTATCTGAGCATGCAGATTCCTATCCCTAGTAGATGCTCACACACTGGTCCCTGAACTATAATTAACCACCACTCTCAGCCAGCAATCAGCAGTGAGGTTTACATCTCAGTAGACTCTGATTACCCTGAAATACTCACCAATCAGGGTGAAGCATTCTGCTGCTACATCTCAATGTAAACACACACACACACACACACATGCACACAAGCACAGACACACACACAAAGGCACGCACACGCACTCACAGACACACGCACACACACTCCCTGTTTCCAAAGCTCTCGAGTATCGCTGTCTCCTTCACCTTGAGGGTATGCGAGGAGAGATAGAGAGAACGGAGACAGGCTGCATTCCATGAACCTAACCTTGACAGAGAGCAGCTCCTGACAAGCATCTGCCTCCTGTAATAATTTGGAAATAATCTACAATTCACAATGGCACAGCCTTCCGCCTGAATAGACGCTCGCTGCCGGATCGATACCTCTTATTTAGCCACCTGCTACTTTGCGTGCAGGCGGAGCATTGATCACACACAGGGCCGCCGCAGAAGGGGAGGGAATTAGAGGGACGGAGAGAAAGAGGGAGAGTCAGAGAGGAGGAGCAGGGGGGAGCGAGGGAGAGGAGGAGAGACAAAGGGAGTCTATCTGAAGACAGAGACTGTGAAAGGCAACAAGGAAAGGAGAAGGAAATAACTAGATATAAATAATGGCAGGGATAGAGAGAGAGATAAATGAAATGGGAAGAGTATAGAGAGCTGAAAAGGGGCACAATCAGTACATAGCCTGAGCAGTGGCATCAGCCGACAGATGCATCACAGGCTCCATCCATTTCCTGTTTGTTCCCAGAATGCACTGTGACAGCCTTTGCCACAGATCTTACTGTCAAATTGCATCACACAACCCATAACCCACACGCCAAACTTCCTCTCCTTTCTGTTTGTTTATAAAGGACAGAGGCAGGAAAAAAATCAATAAACGACACGTTAGTTGCCCAGAGGGACAGTCAGCGCGCTGAAAGATTTATGAAACAAATTCACCATGCTGCTGCTCCAAATAAAGGAACAATTGTTGCGAATAATTCCTTGGCCTTCCACAGCATGGCAAGACAACATTTTCAGCTTTAGAAATATCATTCCCCTCACCCCGCCCATCAGCGCTTTATTGTAAAAGTGTATTTTCTAAATACGTAGGTCCATCATTTCACTTTTCTTCCTGGTGTTGTGCAGCAAATTCCTAGTTTTTTTCTAAAACCTCCTTAAATGGATGCATATCACTTAAGAAATATAGGAATGCAAAATGCCATCAATTTTAATCCATGCGTCATTGCCCAGAATATATTATGGGTCTATTAAATATTCACCCGATGGTAACAAGTATTATGACTAGGGCTTGTGGCTACATATTTGAATACTTCATTTTTTCTATTCTGTTTCCTATAGTGCCTACAGCAGAACAATTGGGAAAATATCCTTGCACACTGCCCTTAAAAATGGCGGCTAGCTTCCCTGGCAACCTGAACCATAGAGAGTTGAGAGGCAGAGTCTTCTCAGATAAGAAGCACCTAAGCCTAGTGTAAGTTTGTAATCAATCACAGGGATTAATTTGTATTAAAGAAAAAAAAAAAACACTAACAGAGGTGCTGTTTCCACAGCCTTTATCTGTATCCAGAGGGATTAAGGAGGCAAGAGATCTCCACAGAAAGAGAGAGAGAGAGAGTGAGAGAGAAAGAGAGAGAGATAGAGAGAGAGAGAGAGAGAAAGAGAGAGAGAGAGAGAGAGAAGGGCTAGGGGAAAATAAAGATGAAATAAAGAAAGGGGGATAGAGGTAGAGCGATAAAGATAATGGTTAAGGGAAAAGAAATTAGAGAAGGGGAGAGACTGAAAGAGCAAGATACATGTGATGCAATGATTATGAATCTGTATTGGAGGGAATCTACTGGTGACACTGTACTAATAGTATTCTATCAGGGCTTCACCTACAGTACTCTAGGAGACAGATGAATACATCACAGGAATACTGCCTGGGACATGGGGATTGGAAGTATAACTGGATGTCTTGCCTATTATCCCCCTCCTACAGTGATATAACTATACTATAAATGAAGTAATCCTGGAGGTCTTCAGCTTTTAGTCTGGAGAATGGAAAGGATGTGGCAACACACCCGTCATTCTGTGCGCAGGCGTGCTTGTGCGGTCTTAGTTCAAGTGTTGACTTAAAATCAAACAAACCCATTTTCTGCATAAACAAACCCTTCGCTGAAGAAAGCACCCTTTCATCAGCCCAGAGAGAACTTTCTGGAACAGGTTCACAAGCCCACGATGCCCATCCTGTAGGCACCTTGCTGCCAACTAACGATTTCTCGAAGATTCCCATCAAAATAAAACAACTCTCCTGCTCCAGGAAAGTCTGGGTTTCATAACGTAAAGGGACAAAACGTTTTTTTTATCCCCACTGTGACTCCTTCAGAAGCCCTCTAACTGCTTTCAAGTGGGCTAGCAGAAGCAACACTGGCACACTTCCATGGCCAGGACAACCCTCTCCTCGGCCCTCCCCATTATGTTCCCCAGCCCATTACAGGTATGTGATTAGTGGGATGATAAAAAACACAAGACAACATTCGGGCATCAAAGCTCATCTTCAGTGCCTTAGCAGAGTAAAGACATACTCTCCGTAGAGGAGCGAAAGCAGAGGTTGTTCTGTCCGCATACAAGTTGTTGCAGCCCTACCTCATGACATCAACAGTGTTAAATAAACCCTTAAATCCACAACACACCACGCTTAGCCTTAACCATGCTGCCAGGTCTTCTACACCAGTACAACAGCCAAGGGCAGCTGACAATGTCATCCATTGTTATCCAAGGGACGACACAGATTCCCGATGATAAGGGTCCTTTGTGAGACACGCAGTCACCAGAACAGACAAGGCTGACACCCTGACTCTGGGTCCACATTCTGCATTGTCATTTGTCCCAAGTCTGATAATCAATGAGATTTCAAGTCCCTCAATGCAGCACTGCTTGGCTTCTTCCAGCTCCTGACCACCGCCTGTTCATCTTACAGAGAGCAATCTCTCAAGCATTGGGACACTTTTCTAATAGTTTATCTGTACGAAGTCCAATACCAAACATAGCACTGCATAGTGTGTTTGTATGGGTAAAGAGTAGAACCTATTTGGGCATGAATTTGCACTCAAACACCACAAATACATTAAAGGTGAGTTAGTTTAAAAAAAAATCGATGCAGGAGATACTGGCAGCAGGAGATTTGGGTAGGTTACACAAAAATAAAAAATGAAATTGCATAACGATTAAAAATATCAAACATGAAAAAAACTCAAGGATTTAAAAGCCACATAGCTAGCATTTCCATCTAAAATCCTGCTCTTATAAGAGCCATATGAAAGGGACCCCAGAGCCGCCACCAGCTGATTATAGCACTGGCTTGGGCCTGACAGGGACTGTTAGTAATGTAAATCCCATTTCCTAAAGACCAAAGAAGCCATTATGCCAGAGCAAACAAGCCTCAATTAGAGAGAGTCAACACTGCAATTTAATGCAATTGTTTTTCCCCTGTTCACACGCGAGTGTGTGTCTGTACATTTACCCTTAAACCCAATTAAATTGAAGGACCTGCCATGGTCGTCAGTCATAATTATGTGAATCATTCTGCTTTAATTGTGCGTTGTTTTTCAGAGATGAGCCAAAAAACCCCTTTTAACATTAGGCTTGCTTTTCATTACATACATGAAGATAAGAATACACACTACGTTGGTCTGTCAACATCCATGCAAAGGCCTATGCACATGCAAAGGCCCAAGTAAATGTGCACACACATACATGCACAACACACACACACACACACACACACACAGGGCTACACGTGCATGTGTGGGTGTGTGCACATGTGTGGGCACTGAAGTATTGCTTCATGTCTGGGAAGAGAATCTATATTTGTGCCCTTGAGCATGGCAAATTTATTTAGTTTATTTGTCTATCTATTTATTTTGTGAAAAGCAAATAAAAAAACAATCAAACGGTCTGACTTGATTGTGAGCAGTCTGTCAATCCATCATGTGGCTGAACATCCCCTCCCCACCCCACACACTGCACCCTAGCCCTGTCTGCCAGTTACTGTGAGAGGCAGGTCTTCACTCAGCATGCTGTAATCTAATAACGCCACACTGTCAGCGTGTAACAGAGCAGCAGTGCAGAAACTGATGGCCTCCCTCTGACTTCAGCACCGTATCCATGCAGGAAGACTGATGGAGGCTAACAACTGCAAAGCCCACATCTCAAAATTTAAACATGCAGCGTAATGGAACATGGGACTACATGTCTAATTAGGGACATTCAACCTCTGAATTCACAACTTCAAAAATACTGGGTTCATTTTGATGGTGGCATGATGTAAAAGGCGTTTTGCGGATTTTCCATTTTGGATTACATGAAGGAAAACAGCTGTTTTTAATTATTTCTGCGTAGCCTGGAATTTATAATCTAGAGACCTGTACACTCAAGATGCGTTTACGATGCGTTAGAGTTATGAGTTTATATGATGTTTAAGATGGCCATATTGGAGAGATTAACTTAAATAAAAATTGAATTCCTATCTACAGGTATGGCAGAATTTGCTGTCAATGAGCACAATTTCAAAGTAGAGAATTGAAAATCCAGCAAATTTGAGAATCACAGTTCATATCACGAGAATCTTTATGGTGTTAACACATGGATGTAAATTCCAGGACACATATGAAAAGCTTTAAGAACTTAAGGGCTTTCAAAAAACTTTTTATAAGACTGAAAATGGAAACAATACCAATGCTTCTGTAACAATTAACTTACGGTCAGTCACCTACCATATATTAAAGCATACATAGGCATATAATATAAAAAAACACTGTTGTGTAACACATTTATGTGCATGAAAGTTCCTGTTACCTCTTACCGGCATGGTGTAATCCCCCTCCCTCGTTTTTTTCAAAGTGGTATTTCCTAAGTTTCTCTTCATTCATCAAACAGCGGCAGCCTGAGTGCGTGCAGCACGACACCCCGGTGGAGCTCTGAGCATATCAGGACTGGTATGCGACCGACGGGCCCAAGCTGTGTGCCGCAGATGACTTATTAGTTCCGGTATGTTCTGAGCGGAAGGCATTGCCCGAGAGGTGCGGGGGGGGGGGGGGGGGGGGTGGCGGTGCGCCTCCCAAACAGGCGCACCGGTCCCCCCGGGTCGCCCCTGCAGACGGCGGATCCCCACCGGAGCTTAGCCCCGCAGAAGCCCATAAATAAGAGGAGGGCCCCCGCAGGTGACTGCAGGGCCGTCGTGTCGGGTGCGGCCGTGCCTGCGCAGCGCAGCCCGGGGAGGCGGTGCCGTGACAGGTGGGAACACGCCGGAAGAGACAACACAGCTTCTTGATTACGCCCCTCTACACAAAGTGACAGATGTGATGTCTCCGGATTCAATCGCCGACAGAATTAATACCGCCCGCGCGGAGGACCGGCCCGCTCCTCCGGCAGCCGCCTTGGAGCCGCCACTCCAGCGTTAGCGTCCTCAGCACTGCATAAATGCACCATTATTTTCTCTGTCAGTTTTCAGATACTCTTGCATGTGATGAGTGGGTAATACTTTTACTTACTGTTTTAAGCAATGTAATAAACATACAGTGTACTATGGAGCTTTTTTTGTCATTGAAAAAATATATTTTAAATAAAGCTTGGGAACATGTAAATGTAACAAAAATATTGAAAGGATATGGCCTTTCCAGGGTGGACTGCTGATAGCTCAATCAAGAATTTCCCTAATTGTTTTCTTCATTCGACAAGCCTCAAATTAACTTTAGAGAACATTTCCTAGAGAACGATATTTGAACACAACATGTATGGCCTGAACAGCAAAGACAAAGAGTCAATCCTCAAAAAAGTGAAGAGAGAAAAAGTGGGGAAAAGCTAGCAAAAGTAACAATAATGTAATCTTCAGTGAGGGTTTGGAAGCAGCAGCCTCCTCCGTCCTGTGCTTGCCCTCCACCCTTCCCACACTCACCCCGATGGCCCTCAGCAAATTACACCCGCAGAAAATATAAAGCTGTCTCCTGATCTGCTCTTTGTGCCGGGCTGGGATTTGGACGTTGTGAAGATGAGATAATGCAGGCCAGAGCAGGGATTAAGCGCTCTGTGTGATGGAATGGCAAAATAAGGCCTGGGTGCCCTCTGCACCCGGCCTCCACATGGGCTCTCCTCTCCCTCGGCAGTCCGGACCAAACGCAATTCAACATTTCTCATCCCCTCCCCTTAAATAAATGTGCCTCCTTTTTCAAGAATCTCTCTATCTCCCCTGTCTGCACCAGCCAACACTCTGCTTGCCCACCATCACCCACCTAACTACACGTAAAAGTAAAAAAGACAGGACCCACCACAAACACAGGCTCCTCTCAGATGCTGTGTGCTTCTTTCTGATCAAACTTTGTGAGACGGTGGCAGTCTTGAGTGAAAGAGCTGAACGTCTCTCTCACGCCTCATCCTTTTACACGGCCGGTGATGTCATTAAGAAGCATCCTCGTGCGGGCTGGTTTTCAGATGGGCCTGTGAGGAGCCTGTCCTTTTCACCTCCCTTCTCTGTAGCCACAGGGCCCTGGCCAGAGCTGGCTCTGTTTTGCTGACTGGGGATGTTCTCAGAGTGTGCCCTATGCTGTTCCCATACCATTATCTTTCTGCATTGCAATCTATTCTGTTCTCTCCCATAGGTCCAGGTGGGCCGCCTGGCCGACTGGCTTTCAGAATGTAGCCAAAGCACTAGCTGCTGAATAACTGTAACCTGTACAGCACAGTATGTGATGCTTTGTAACCTTCTGTGGCTGTGGGCTATACAAGACTGATCTCACTTTGGTATTATAGATGGATGATGTTCTGAATGTAAAGAGCTTTGACGTTCCATGTGGTAGAGTGGGGGTTTGATAAACATAGGTTTGCCTTGAACTTCACAACTCCATCTGCGCTGCCTTCAACATTAACTGCACAGACAGCTACGTTGCAATTTAGTAGCAAGTTTCTTGCGGGCTGTCTGACTCCCTGTTCGATTGCCCGATGTCTTTTTTAAGCGCCCATGAGTCCTCACAAGTGTGTGCTGGTGGATGTATAAACCGAGGCTGACATCATCACGAAAGCAGACACCAACACGCCCAGCTCTTCCGTAAATGTCCACTCATTGTCCTGTTCCTGATATTTATGGCATTGTTTGACTCCTCATAAAGGTCAGAGTACTGTAGATTTATACTGCTGCCACAGAGCATAATGATCACCACAGAGTCAAGTGCATCCAGGATATTATGAGCAGATAATGACATACAGTGACACACACCACTGTAATTCTTGTAAAGGCTTGTTTTGATCATTTGATAGACACCTGGAGACCCAGTTGCAGGCACAGAAATATGGAGACACTGCTCATGAAACAATATACCGTAAGACTTTCCTCTACATTCAGAGCCAGGCAAAATATCCTTTTGGATACTTTAAAGAACTATGAAATGATCACGTTGACTTACGTAAATTCCAAATATAAATCTATAGCTGTGAGTCTTTCGAGACCACAGTACATTAACACAGCTCTTAGTTCCACCACACAACTTGCATGCCTGGGAATTCAGCAAACACTTCATTTTGGGAAAGTGGTGGAGGGGGGTTCTGCGTGGGGCAGTTCAGGCCGTTCTCCCTATAGAACTCAATGTTCTCTGTGGGGTCAGTGCAAGCCATTTTCCCTATAGTACTCTATGTTCTGTGTGGGGGCAGTGCAGGCCATTCTCCCTACAGTACTCTATGTTCTGTGCGGGGGCAGTGCAGGCCATTCTCCCTACAGTACTCTATGTTCTGTGTGGGGGCAGTGCAGGCCATTCTCCCTACAGTACTCTATGTTCTGTGTGGGGGCAGTGCAGGCCTTTCTCCCTACAGTACTCTATGTTCTGCAGGGGGCAGTGTAGGCCGTTCTCCGTATAGCGCTCCCTGTTCTGCGCTCGTTGCATTGCACTCTGTAAACAACGCCAGGGCTTGACCCATTTATTTGTCTTAACAAGCATTTGTTGTGCCTCATCAACAACCGCAGCAGCCCCCTGGAGGCTCTCTCAGGAGAAGCACAGGAAGCCTGTGTGCTGTAGTTACCTACATTACTGAACACCCACATCCGCCAGGGAGGCTGCGGCAAGGGAGTGCTGTGCAGTATTAATGACGGCCATTCGGTAAGTGTGTGTGTGTGTGTGCCTGCGTACACGTGTGTGTGTGTGTTTGTTTGTGCATGGGTGTGCCTGCATACACGTGTGTGTGTGTGTGCATGTGTGTGCCTGCATACACGCGTGTGTGTGGGTGTGTGTGTGCTTGTTTGTGGGGTGATGTTCCCTGCCACATAGTCCACTCAACACATAGTACCAGGCCACACTAGGAATCCTAAACCGTGTATAATGTACCGGCTAAAAGAAAATCAAAGCAGTCTTTTCTGGAACTGGCCATTGACAAAATGTCCTGTAGTGCAATTGTTGTTCATCAACCATATCAAACAGTTCCACTTGTAAAATCCATAAAGAGTGTACATCGGGGTTGTAGGATCTAAAGAGCAGACATCAGCGTGCGCACTGAAACATATCTGATGACGGAGCCCCGAGACACAGCTGTCTGTTACTCTGACTGCTCTTTTAAGTCTATTTTCCCTTTCATGACAGAACCCTGATGAATTTCACGCCTCTCTGTGCTCCAGCAGAAAGGAGGAGAGATGGGAAAAAGGGTTCTGTTCACAGGGCCGACACTGCTCTTCCAGGTCCACAGTGCACCTCCATCTGTTTGGAATTAAAATGCAACTCCCACGTGGCACATGTAGGTTAATGCCATCAGGGCTTTTATATGAAAAGGTTGTCTGTTCGGCGCATTACAATCCGTTTATACAGCTCAACACGCCACCAGGCTGGCTTCGGCTGTGCCCGGCCCAGGCTCAAGGACACCTCAGACTGATGCAGCCACACTCACTGATTCACACAAGCACACACGTGTGCGTAAACCGCATACGTAGACACGCAAACAAAAACATGCAGCCACACAGACAGGTACGGCATATACAGCACACGTGTGTTACTGTACATACAGTACACGTAAAGACATTCTTGTGTATACAAACACATGTACACACGCACATGTAAACACACACACCTTAGCAGTCGCTTTTCACATTTACATAGCAGGATATCTATGGTCTTAAGTTCAGAATACAACAGAACACAACCAGTCTGTCCAGACACCCTCAGACTGTCTTAAATCTGGTTTACATTCATTTTCCCTGACTGACTGCATTCTTCACTCTATGTCAATGTTGTAACATGTCTGCACGGCGCCATATTTCTGAGCTTTGACCTCGCGTTTGACTGTGATTGACAGCGCGACCGCGCTTTGCGTTAATTCCCGACGCAGCAATACGGGGGCGCATTCGTCTGTTTGGCTCCATAAACAAAGGCGTTATGATGGATCTGCCAGGCGATGGATAAGGACAGAACCGAGGCAGAAAGCGACAGTGAGGGAGTGTCATTTAAACAGGCAGCCTTCACGGCGTTCAGCGAACGCTCCCCTTCACTCTCCCGTGCTGCGCTGTCACCCAGGGCCCTGTTCCTCATCCAGCCGTTTACTCACCAAGCGCCCGGCTCAGCGAGAGCGCGCTCCTAGATTCTATTTGCGTCTCCTTACAGCCCTGAGGGGGAGATCAGATATAAGATTGGTGCGTTCCCCGTACACGGATTACATTTGCCTAACCTGATTGGATTCTAATCAGCGTTTGAATCACACCGGGGAGGCATGGATTTCTTTAGTCTGTCCCAAAATGATTCAGGTCATGGTGAGCAATGGATTCCTACTCTGGGTGGATTCGTGTCCGTCGCTTTGTGTGAATGTGAGCCTTCCGTAATGCGACTGCGAGTGTGTACAGTAGGTGATTATAACGAGAATGTGCCTGGGCCTTTCTCAGTAATGCTGTATCCAGACCCCTGTGAGCTGCTCAGACTGCCAGGCCCAGGTGCAGGTCCCTCCCTCCCTGCCTGCCTTCACACACTCTGAGGCTGCAATCTGGGGCTGTGCTGCGGTGCCCTGTGCTCAAGGGTCTGCCAAATCTTACCCCACCTACTCAGGGGTGAATAAACGGCTTTACGGGGACTGGCAAATGACTTGGCAAAGACAGACATCACACATGGAACAGCATCTTTCGGTTTTCTGGAGAGATCTCTCAGGTTTATACACTGACTGTAAAACAAAAGTTCTGTTTACTAAAATTGTTTGAGGACACAGATTACCTTGAACCATTTAAGTAATCTGTTCCAAGTATTCACTGGTCTATAAATTTTATATTAAGCTATTTTTTAAATCCTTTTTAATTGAGCGAAAAAGATTTTTTAATTTGAGACAAATTATTGTAGTAAAACTGCATTTACATTTTACAGTGTACAGAGTAAACAAATAGCAACTGGCGAACTACCTAAGTCTTGCTGTAAAGTGGGTCAGGCCAGAGCTACTGTAACATCACATGCGCGCACACACACACGCAGAAAATACTGCTAAAGACACATAAGACATTACTGTAATCATTATACATAAACACACAACACACATTTGTGTAAACACACACACACACACACACATTTCTCTTATTATTATTATTAATATTATTATTATTATACAATGCTTATAGCTCTGCTCCAGCTGCACAAAAAGAAAAAAGAAGAAAAAACATGAAGACATAAAGCCCGTACTAACACACACATACAGAAACACATACTGTATGCATTACACAGAGCAGGTGCCAAGAAGAGGAATAAGGCTTTTGAATAATTTTTCCCATCAGATTACAGCACAGATATCTGTGCTAGCATGAATCCCATGCAGATGTTTTTAATTAAAGTACTGATGGTTTTACATCCAATACAATTAAAACATATCCCACAATAACATGGAGCCATATGGCATCCGACTGCCTGTGTGTACATTTTCTCCCTTTTCCTTCTTCTTTGAGAGGCAGACGCGTTGCTCTTTTTCCATGTTTGTGGCAATTCCAGGAATCAGTAGTTATTTCATTGTTTTTGCCGTGCAGAAAAGAAGCACTTCAAATTTCCTATTAGATTGCGGAGCGAAATGTTCTCAAAAGCATGCTTCATACAAAATGATCTTTTTCAATTGTACCCTCTAGGAGAGAAGACAACGGGCAGACAAAAACAGCAGCACTCTCGAAAGCTCTGAGCTGTGGCATTTAAGTAAAGTGATTCCAACACTGTAGTGTTTTTTTCCCTTGCTGCAGATGCACAATAGCACATTGGAGGCTGTGAATGTATGTTTTATGCATCGATCTGAGATAGATGCATAATAGGTTGCACAAAGTAGCAATTTACATTAATTTCCAAAGCCTTGTTTAAATTTGTATACCAGCTGAATAGGTGCAGCAGATGCCACGCAAACAATCTGCTGGCATCCCAGGATTTTTTTTTCCTCCTTGGAGAATAGCTAAAACAATGAGAGAGACAGCGAACAGTCTCACATCCTGCCTTACATTCTCACTGTCACCAGCAGTCCATTTAGCAAAGAATTATGCACATCAGGGTGCACAAAATAACTGCATTTCAGGAGTCACTCATCAAAACGGAGTAAAAACACCTGGAACTTACCTGCCAAGCATTATCCTGCACAAAGCCCTTGCCGAAATATATTGATGAATCATTGATCTGAAGGTCAATTACTGTATGAAGTTTAATGCAGGAAAATATGAGCAAATGAGTAATTGCACAAATGTGTCTATTTTCTCATGAAAACCTGAAATCGAAAGCCTATTGTTCAACATCAAAAATGTAAAAGACCTCTACCAGGGTCATACATTATTTAGATTTATGTTGTGATTGCACAATTATGTCTCTTCGACAGGAGGCCAATCCATTTTAGAGTCATTACTGTACCCCCATTCATTATTCTGATTATAATATGGGTCAGGCAAAGATGGCTTTTTTATGCCTTGGCTAGGTGAACTCACCCCTTTCTGGTGTCAAGGTGAACACTCACTACATACTGCCCATGGACCTAGTATGGTCAAGGTGAATACTAGCAACCATAAACCTATTCGCCAACATAGTCAGCTCAAGGTGAACAATCCCCACCTCTCAAAAACCTGTTCATGGACATAGTCAGGTCAAGGTGAACACTTGCCACCACTCAAAAACCTGCTCATGAACATAGTCAGGTCAAGGTGAACACTCACTACTACACAAACACCTGTTCATGGACATAGCCCAGTCAAGATGAACACCTGCTACCACTCAAAAACCTGTTCATGGATATAGTCTGGCTGTCCTAAGACCAAGGCCACTATATTCTATAAGCACACACAAACTGTTGTGCGCCATGATTCCACCTTTGCGGCAGGTTCGAACAGATGGCTGCTAATGGTGGCTCATAGATCTTTTCAGGGAGGGGGCTTTAAGAGGGTCTTAATGGGGGGCACCTGTGCTGGTGGAAGGCATAAGGACATAATCTGAGATACCATAGCCCAGCAAGGGCATGGTCACCGAAATCTCACATCACACCCATCAGCCACAATACGTAGCATTAGCGACAGCGACACCCACGGCCTCACTAATGGGGGAGGGGTGCACTTCTGAAGGAAAGAATGACATTGGGCCAAGCCTTTCTGGAATCAGCTGTCTTTGATTTGAAGAAGGGAAGTGGAGTTCTATATTTTCTAAATAGAAAGGCTGTTCTTTAAAAAGCTGCTTGCCCTACTGGTATACTAATTACTTGACCCCATTAGTGTTTAATTTGGGCAGAGCAAGAGCTGGTTTATTAGCTGAGAGGGCTGCTTCCCTCTGGCAGAGCTGGGGACATCACGTGGGCTGCTCATTCGCCCTGCACCCCCCCCCCCAGAAAGGATTTGAGCCGCAGACACAGCGAGGTCAGCCTGACAGGCGGCCCAGGACATGCGCTGTGTCTGCCTGCACCCCCAGCCCGGCCACAGGTACATCCAGGGTCAGGGGTTTGATTAGAAACCAGGTGTAGCAACATGACCACAGGATCCCATGCTTTTTGTGGGCTTGCTTGATGGAAATGTTGTTTGTTTCTAATATAATATCGTATTCATATTTATATTGACACCAAATCTTTATTATTGCCATCATTACTTAAAAATAATGTAAACAGAACTAGAAGCTTAAGAATTTTAGATGGCAATAATATCACAATAGATTTTGTTATTTTTGAAAAACAGAAGGCATATTGCTTCTGCTCTGAGAATTAACAAATGTATTTGAGATCCTGAGATCTATTCTTTCTCAAGGAGATTGCAGACTGTTAGTAATGCTCTGCTGATGTGCCATATGTAAAACTATCCCATTAAAGAGAAACAACTCTATGCACATTAACCACTTAATAATGATTGGGTCTAAAGAGACGTTAGTTACAATCAAGCCGTTACCCTCACCCCCACCATCCCTGAACGGATGTTCATTAGATAATCAATGTAATAATTTACCCATTAAGTATTCTGCATAAGTGCCTTCTCCCTGCACTGACTGAATGGAGCCAAGTGTATTAATGTTTTAAAAGGAGTGAAGGAAACAGGTTGGCCCAGGACTCTGTGTGCTGAGGTTCATTTGTCTAATGAATGTGCGGTGGTGCTGATGAACGCACCGCGCGGGCGGTCGATGTGAGCGCAGGCCTCTGAGAGTGACCGTGATTAACGGCCGGCTCCCCTCTAACCCCGCTGCGGAGGACCAGGGACTGCACGCCACGTTTTCCTCCTTCTGTGCGCGGGAAGACCTGCCCTCCGTCCGCCCGCCGGCGTCCTAGGTAATTCCACGCTGGCCATCTGGCTACCGGCTCTTTTTAGACGGGGGCAAACGAGAGCTGGGGGCGAGAGCGTCTCGCGGCGGAGTGGAATAATTATCCGAACGGCGGCTCTGACGCTCGACCTGTCAGAAGAACAGCAGCCTGGCATCTGTCAGCGAGGGGGGAGCTGAGCCCCCTCCACACCCCGCCCTAACCCACTCCCCCCCCCCCCCCCCCCCCCCTTTCCTGTGGCCCCCAGGACTCCACGGTCCCCCTGCCACTTCCACCGCCTCGCCGGAGCGGGGCCCCGCCGCAGCCCTGCCTCGCCTCCCCGCGCCGCTCGCGCCTAAAAACAACGTTCTGCCGCTCCACGGGCAGCAAGCTGTTCCTCGCGAGCGGGAGGAATCTGTCTCCCGCTGGCTGTTTGTTTGTGCTGTCTGAGATTTGGAAAGCTGGAGCGTGTGTGACAGAGAGAGAGAGAGAGAGTGATAGGGAGGGAAACATGAACAGGGGGATGGGGAGATTTTAGGGGCTCACGTGGAGCTGAAACACGCCGTCCTCACTGGGCACGTGCAGGGCGACGGGGCCACATACTGAGACACTGAACAGACAGGAAAAGAGGGAAGGGGCTCCATCAAACCCCACCCCTATGACCTATGACCTCTCACACCTGCTCCCTATTTGCCCCCTGCAGCACAGCTGGGCATTACTGCCACTGAATGCTGCTCATGTCAGCTGAGCATGAGCCATTACAGCTCTCTACATAAAATAACTGAGGTCCTCTCCCAGTTTCAATCTCCCCTGGAACAAACTCCACATGAAATCGAGTGAGAGAGATAGTAGTGATAGTAAGAGAAAGAATAGCCTGTTCGAAAACACAGACATTGATAAATTGAGTCCTCCCTGCCCGGAATCTGCTTTCCAACCTGTCGTACTGTTTCTTTCCTCCCGTCTGCCTCATTTTTAACTGACAGGAGGCTGTAGGTGTGATAGAAAGGGTAGCTCTGTGCCAGGGCAGGAGTTCTGCCCCCTCCTCCCCTCCCCCCCTCCCAGCCCTGGCAGCACGGAGCATGTGCAAACCAAGCCTGCTGGCCTCCTGAAGCTTGTGGCTCCGTGGGTCTCAGAAGAGCACTTATCTCCAGCAGAAAGCAAGCGGGCTTCTACCAACACACCTCCTTCTGCTGGTGTCCACCATCATGCCATTCTTCCTCCCGGAGGTAAGGCCCAAACAAGAGACATGACCGTCAGAACCCCAACGAGTGTCGGAACCGCATCATCGCGACCATCCCGCCACGTTCCGTTTGAACGTCTACGTCTATGAGATTCACCAGGGTGTGTAAGGGAATATCACTCATTATTATTTTGCCTAGTGAAAATTAATTCATGCTTGTTGTGTTTCAATACGTACTCAGTGGTACAGCGTATGCTTGAAATCCATGGAAATATAACGGTGGTCTGACTTGCTTGAGCCCAGCATAACTTCATAACTGTAGTCTTTCAAACTTCTTAAGTCGGTCAGCAATGTGCCACTGCTTTGGCTCAAACTGTCAGGGAGAATGGCAAACTGTCAGGGAGTCACCTCCACAGCAGCACTCTGATCTGGGATCAGTCATCTGTCCGTTAAATCAAAAAGCCAGAGGCTTCCTTATCTGACATCCTTACTGCTGATGAGACGCATTGCGCTGAAGTGGATCAGTCATTGGGGTTAAGCGTGACAGTGAGGATGGCAGCCTCTGCTCTTTTACATTAATGGGGAAACGCTATGGGAAAGAGCCCTCCCTGTGCCCCATTTGCATTATTTATTGCTTCACAATTGTCTCCCTGCATGCAGCCTCCATCTTACAAACACCTTATTAAAACAAACAACAGCAGCCCCCACCTCTATTTCAGACAGGCACGCTCCAGAATGCAAGCCGTCCCGTGATAAACGTACAGGTTCCAATAACACCAAATCTATGGCCCGGGGGCCAAACTTGGACTACCAAAGCTTGTTTGTTTTTTGTTTTTTTCAGTCCTGAAAAAGGAGAAATAACATAAAAGTGATGCAAGAGGGGGAAAAATGATTCTCATGATAAGTAAACTCTATAAAACTGGATGTGTTTTTGTATAAGTGACAGCACATTAGCACACTGACGGAACTGTTGTGTTCACACACACAATTGACAAAGCCGTGCTGTAATCACATGCTGTCTTCAGTAATAAAGTAATTAAGTTATTGTATTAAATTAAAATCAACCGTTTTAATTTAAAAGTACACAGTGTCACCTGGAATAGTTAATATTTTGGTGTGCAAGTCATTGCTGACATTCTGATTTGGCCCTCTCAACTCAAAACGTTTGCCTGATGTGGATTATACACTTCTGCGGAAAGTCATTCTAAGGATTCGGCCTGAATATGGACCTCATTCAGAGTCAGGAAACAGAACACAGCGCAAAATAGTAGCTTCGGATCACCTCACTCAGAGAAGCTGTGAAGGTTCTTTCAGGGACTGACAGGACAACATGAGATGAAGACCAACCTGTTTACACTGAATATGACATGTGACAGCACAAATACCTGGCCACCTTCAATTATCGCTGTGAAAGACATCATATAAATGAAGCCCCCCTCCCCCCTTCCCCCACAAATTAGACAGGAGACGTGCATCCACCCTTGGAGCCCTTGCCTCCCACCCCCACTGGTCACGTACGCAAACAGCCCCAAAATGCTGTTTCATCACTGTCACCGGAAACATGATTTGGATGGCAGATGAGAAGAAGAAATGATTACACCGGTTAACTGTTATTCATTCTGTCAAGCGCAGTTCTGCAGTCGAAGCACAATGCCTAGCCAAGCCCCATGTCTTGTGCCAGACGTCACAATTATTATGACGGAACAGTCGGAAAAGATCTTCATCAATAACAAACCCCACCCCGCACCCATCGCCCTCCTCTCCCACACCTCTGTGTCCGCTGCTCTCCCTCCCCAACCTCATGGCCTGAATCAGCCCCACAAGGGCCTCATCATCCAAGAGAACACATCACCACTGTGTTAACACTTAAGCACTTAATATTTGATATTATCATTCATTCATTTATTCAAATCAGAAGTAGTAAAGTAACATTTATAATTGCGTTAACAGCATGTTTGGGTATATTAATAGGTAATATGTTTGCAAGTGAGAAGGGTTTTTACCTTGCAGTCTGAATGATAAACTAGCAAGCCTATAAGCCAATCAGAATCAAGTATTTATCCATATGTATATGTATATATATATATATATACATATATATAAGTATACGTATATGCATATTGGCAATGAGTCCTCTTTGGTCATCCGTGTCACATGGAATGACTTAAGTTAAGTAATCTGAAGTACATAAATACACACTTATGAAATACAATTTTTTTTCTATCATGCTTTACGTGCAGGTGTTTGAGGTGTTCGTGTGTTTGAAGAACAGCTCTGTCCAGTCTTTGGCCACTGAGCAGGGACCTGCTGCCCCAACCCAACAGCTCCCTAAGGCACGACGGCTTTTCACGGGCATCAAGTCATATCCCCCTGAACTCAATCACACTCCTTCAAACTTTGCTTATCTTACTGCTACATTCATTAAATCCACATGCCAAACGAACACACAGTCTGTAACATTTTGATTGACACTGATGCTTCGCAATTAAGTCTAAAAATGAAGATAAAATGGGGCTAAGATTGCGTGGCCTGGCACAGAGTGTTCAGGGAAGAGGCGCTAGGAGGATGGACTGGCAGGTTATGGAAAGTACCTCTCACATGAGGGCCCACAGCTAAGCATTGCACTAATACTCTCTATTCATGTGCTTATATTATCTCCCTGCTGTGGCCCTCAGTAAGCTCAGAAACCCATTCAGAAGGACTGTCTGCCATGTGGATGTTAATAGTACATGGTGTTCAATCCAATCAAGCTTGCACATATTAGGGAGTGATCACCTCTGCATGTGGGTTCTGAAGAAAAACCTGCAACTCTAAGTGAGACTGATTCCCCGCCATCAATCCCCAAATTGCCGCCGTCTCTCTCTCTCCCTCTCTCTCCTCACTCTATGTCTTTCTTCTTACCCTTTCCCTATGCCTCACCCGCCTTCCTCCGTTTCTCTCTCTCTCTCTCTCTCTCTTTCATCCAATCAGGTCTTCTATCTTCACAGCATTTCCATAGCCTGGGGAATGCACAATGAAACCACACTCCAGTTCCCAGCAGATTGGTCATTGCCTCATTGGAGCCTCCTACTGTGCAGCAGCAGAAAAAGGACAGTTTGTTTAAGATTGAATTCATTAATGTTTGCCATGTTTGCTGCTGACACTCATTAAGGTCCAGAGCCAACAGTGTGTGAGAAAGTGCTGCATGTTGAGGATTACACAAGTCGTATTGAGGAAATGAAATTATTTATTCTGTAGCCCACAAGAGAAGGCCAAAACCCAAGAAAGAGAGCAGTTCACAGTATCAACAGAAAAATGTTGACTACGCATATCTCAATGCCTGACTGGAAAGATGAAACTGAAGCTTTACAGACAAATAGATCAAACCAGAGAAAAATTACGCTGCTGTAAGATAATTGTGGTATGACATACCTATATTGTTTATGTGCCCATGCCATAATTTCAAATGAACTAAATTTTTATTTATTGATTTTATGTACTGCCTGGGAGGTCTATAATGAGAAAAACATGCCTTACAACCTGCCCAATCTTAAGTATGTAATGTACATGGCTAAAAAAGCCCCCTGCTGCCGGCACAGGAAAGTGAAGCCAACATGTGGTTCTCCTCTGAAACGTGGTTTCTCCAAAACCAGCTTCTTTTCACTAACCAGCCACAAGCCAGGTATGAGCAGAGCAGGGGTGGAGGAGAGCCAGTCATATGCACCTGCAGAGAGCAAGCCAGGGCCAACAGGAGTCACTTCAGCAATGAAAACTGCTATCCCCATAAACTGAACCCCTCGGCAATATTCACCGAGTGATGCAACACCACGGTCACCACTGGCACGGATTAGATTTGAGTCCATGGTGGTCACGCATGCGCCATGCTTTTACCAAGTGAGCTACCCAGGAGCCCCACCATGGTGTTTTTCTTGAATTAAATTTTTTTATTGAAATTACATTTTTCTTTAACTTATATATTGTTAGAGTAAAATCAATCCATTATGGGCCATGGTTATGAAACTGGTTATGAAGATCTATATACAAAACAGAATGAGACTGAGACTACTCAGGCTAGGTTTGGGTTTACTGTAATTTCCGATACTGATAAAGTTGGTAAAGTTCTGCCTGGCCCTGGAATCAATAAACTGGCACATTAGAAGAATCCAGCATACTCAAATAGTGAGAAATGCAGTTTCAATATGCTCTCAAGTGAATGATAATCCTGAGTTTCAAGGGATCAAAGAGCTTTTGAAGTTTCAAAGAGTCACAGGGCTGTCTGACTACACCCAGACTACCATTGCAACTCAGTAGAGCCACCGTAGCTGCAGCAGGGTGATGCCACAGTGCCCCCTCTGCCTTGGGACACATAAGCCAGTGGGGCATTCTATAGACAGGATAGCAGCTTCAGATAAGCACAGCAATGGCAGTCCACTCAAGTTCCACGGTACAGAAGGAATGACATTTTAATGGAATCTGCAGATAATTATCTGTTAACTTTCTGATGGGGAAAGCCTTGAACCCTGTCAATCCCCCTCAGAGGCGAGTAATGTGAAGAGGCACGGCAAATCAAATAGAGACGGAAGCCCACTATGCAAACTGCCCTGGGGTCTCCTTCTGCCAGCCCATTCAGGAATACCAGAAATGCATGCCCCCTACTGGTCAGTAGCCAATATCTGTGTACACATCATAAAATAGTAGCTTCAGGGAAACTACCATGGTCCAGGGAAAGCCATAGTGCCTGGTTGTTTTTTTTCTATTCAGAAAACTACTTTATTTGACCCTTCAACCCAAAACTTTTCTCCCACATTTGAGAGTGGCAGAAGTTTACAGAGCCCAGAGGCCCTGCTAGACTGCTGTCCCCTCAACATCAGGGTTAACAAGAGCCACTGTGTGCTGCTTAACCCCCAGTACCTTAGATAAGCACTTTGAGTTGGGCAATGACTACAGCTACAGTGCTCCCTTGGGCTACCACTACCAGAAGCATTTGGAAAGAAAATATATTTCTATATAAACCTAATCACCCAGCATCATAGGAGGAAAATTTCAGCTAAATGAAATGCTAATTCTCTGATCACAATCAAGGATAAGTTTCTGTCCAAAGGCTTTCCTTGGCTTCAGTGAATGTCCAACTGACCTGGCAACAGCTGGTCATCATATCTTGCCCAAACATTGTAGAAGCATATTTTTCAGACTGCATTTTACAGATACAACTCTGATAATGGGGTAATGTGGCAGCCCATCTGGGACCAGCCCAGTGGAAAACACAGACTATGTGTAATCAGTTTCCCAAGATATAAAGTTAAGGTCTATTTGCTCTCTGAGTTTCATTAAATGTCAGCCGTTGTCTTTCCATTAAGAAATACAACTGCAAGGATTAAAGATAACTTGCTGACTCTACTTACAAATAATTAAAATATAACCCTTAAGGATTTAAGGCTACTGCTTGAAAATTGTGTTCCTAAAATATTTCTTTTTCCGTGAAATATTGCTAAAAGACCATGAGTACGTTGCATTGTGCAAATGTTAGCTAATGTTAAATTCTGATTTTAAAAAGCTCTGTTCTGACTGATTTTTTTGTAATCGTCATAGATATAGCATGGGTAATGGAGTAATAACAACCAGATGGACTAACAGTTGCACAGGGGAGAGGGGGGGGAAGGACATAAAACACAGAGCAGAAATCTCAATCTCTTGATATCCCTCTCTTGCCATCCACTCCCATACGAAAATTGCAACAGCAAAAACCTTTCCATAAATGGTCAGTCAAGAGAATGCTGCCCATCTGGGAACAAACTGGTGGAAAGCACATTGTGCATAATCAGTTTCCCAGGAGAGAGCTGAGGTCCGTTTGTCCTCTGTATCTCATTAACTGTCTTTCCAATGAGATGGCATGAGAACTTACACTACTCTTGCAATGACATAACCCCCCCCCATTCATTAAAATTCAGAATATCCCATACATTAAACACAAATCTTCAGGAAACAGATATCAGAATTTCAAAAAAATTACCAGCCCACGCAATCCCAAACAGATTCCAATGGTGACCAGACACCTTGGGATGAATAACAATTGTCAACATGTCATATTGTCTTATTTTTTTTCATACTGCATTCCAGATGGTGGCTGCAAGATCTGGCCCTTCTGGGTTCCATGTGACAGGTCCCACAACATGAATATCATCAGATATCCTGGTGACTGAGACAAACGTTGTCTTTGCAGTGGTTGAATCCATGCTTTAGTCAGGCACTGTCTTTAGCTGCAGCAGTCACCCAACATTGTAAAAAGTGCTACTAGCACTACTAAGCTCCCTCTGCACACACACACACACACACATACAAACACAGAGGAACATCACATGCAACACGCAAAGAGACACAGGGGGGTTAGCTGAATAGGCTCATTTTAATCTACAGACCCTGAGGTAAAATTCTGCTCTAAATGACTACTCCATTCCACGACTTGCCTGCCTGGTAGAAATCAGTGCAGGTCACAGACAGCAGCTAGGCATCAATGTGGATCACAGATGTTGACCAGACTGTGGGGTACTACAGGTCACAGATGTGAAATAGTAATGGCAGATCACTGACTAGGGAAACACATTGAAGCAGATTGCATCGGCTGGAATGGGTTACATTCACAGGCAAGAAATGGAGAACATTTCAAATATTAAGTTGCTAGTGGTGTGCTGTTTATCACAGACACTAGACAGGCCTAAACTGAGGTTTGTATTGAGGATTTCCATTCAAATTTGAATTCAGTCAAGGACTAGACCAAGTCAGCTGTTGCTCCGCAGGTAAGGAATTTATCCCAAGACCTCCACCGTCACAGAGCTCTTTCTGAGGCCGACAGATACAAAAGACCAAAATGTTTAATACAGCATGAAAGAGCACCTGAAAATGCACTATAACTGTGAGCTTAACAAACATACTGTAATGTATGCATATGCACTTCATTTTATTCTTGTCATTATTATATTTCATTTGGTGTAGCATAGTGGTTAAGGTACATGACCCGCAAGGTCGGTGGTTCGATCCCCGGTGTAGCCACAATAAGATCCGCACAGCCGTTGGGCCCTTGAGCAAGGCCCTTAACCCTGCATTGCTCCAGGGTTCACGTCAAGATGCAGAGATAGTCATGAAAACTTTTAAGAAGTAAATTTTCCTGTTTTTAAGTATTTTTGTTTTAGTTCTTCACTCCCAAAAACAGATTCACTCAAGCATCCAATATAGTACAGCAAAACATTGTTTACAGTCATGCTAACATGATTTGATCTTTTACAATATTTCAAATTGAGTTCTGAAGTTTTGATGGTATCTCTTGGAGCGGATCTGGCTGATAAATGTGTGTTCCCTGGGATTATTATTTTTTTCTTTTCAAAGAAAATCCCTGCCTGCTCTTTAGGAGACACATTGATGTTGGATTGCAGATGACTTATTGAATTCTTGGTATCTTTCAGCTTTGACTCTGGGCCTTTATCTGGCAGCTGTGAAACGATGTGACAGAGAAGAAAGCACACCATCAGGTTCAGTATTCTTCTGTGTCAAAGGTGCGCACATGCACATACAGTCCCACAAGCACACACACACACACATATACACACACACGCTTCATCGGCCACACA
Source organism: Conger conger (assembly GCF_963514075.1). NCBI lineage: Eukaryota > Metazoa > Chordata > Actinopteri > Anguilliformes > Congridae > Conger > Conger conger. Next base: position 33,827,451 of record NC_083769.1, on the reverse strand, counting down.
AATATGGCACGCATGTAAACATGCAAATGTACACACATAATGTGACCTCCATAAAGTTTGGGACAAAGACATACCTTTACATCATTTCGCTCTGTACTCCACAATCATTCACCATGTAGAAGCAGTTTTTATACATAGTCCCATACATTACCCATAGACATCACCAGATGCTGAGTATGTTCTCTGGTTAAGCTCTGGCATGTACTGTACGGCATGTTCTTAATTTCTTCATTGTCTTGTTGGTCCAATGAGTTTGGTGCCATCTGCTTGAACTGTACACTTTATAATGAATTATGTTGCATCTATCAGCAGTTACAACATCAATGAAGACGAGGCAGCCAGTAGCTGTAGCAGCCATAACGGGGGTGTGTTTGGATCTTTTCCGACCGCACACTTTGTTTCCAGAACCGTGTAGGTCATTGTACTGTACATAGTTCTTAGCAAACTGTGACTTGGCCATCCTGTTTATGCAGATAGCTACAACAGTTGCATGCATCTTGCATTGTAGCCTCTGTAGTTCTGCAAACAGCAGCCACTAACACTGAAGGGTATTTCTGATCTGTCCAATAGGTGTTTGTGGGGTTTTCTTCATGATGCTGAGAATTCTTCCTTCATCAACTATAGAGGGCTTCCTTAGCCTACCAGACATTTTGTAATTACTCAGCTCACCAGTGCTCTCTTTCTTCTTAATGATGTTCCAAACAGTTGATTTTAGTAAGCCTAAAGTTTGGCCTATGTCTCTTAACTGCGTTTTTTTCTTATTTCTCAGCCTCATAATGGCTTCCTTGACTTTCATTGGCATCTGGTCCTCACATTCACAAATGCCAATAACAGACTCCAAAGGCAATCAAAAGCATGGAATCAAGACTAGATAATGAATGCTCTCGTATATGTGCACAAAGGAAGCAATTGAACACACCTGAGTAATCAGAAACACCTGTGAGGCCACTTGGCCCATGTTATTGGGCCCTGAAATGGGGGGAATATGTATAAAAAGTACTGTCATTTCCACATGGTGAAACCAAAATGTACCAAAGCATAATTTTAAAAAGATGGGAGTCTGCACATTAAGTGCATTGTTTGATTACAAATAATACATATAAACTTGTGCAGTACAGTGCCAAATCAAGTAAAAAATATGCATTTGACCCAAACATTATGGAGCTCACTGTATATACACATCCACATCCGCACAAGCTGCATATACATACAAACTTGCATGTACATACACAGTGTTGACATGATTTGCTTTCGACAGTTGTGTGACTTTGTGGCAGAGGTTACTGAAAAATATGATGTACATACTCAAATGACCCAGGAGTTTCACAATGGTTAAAAGCCATTTGATACTGATGTATCTGAATATTCCTCATACAGTAGCTCCTGAAGACTTCTTTAAAAAGCAGTTGTATTTTTGCACAAAGCTGTACATTGTCCTAGTATTCAATGCCTTTGCTATCACTGTCTCTGAAATGGCAGAAATACAGTCATGGATTATTAACAATGGGGTGTTCAAAATTAATCTTCAATGAATCAACATGAGAAACTGCAGCAGTAAAGCTATACATAAACTCAGTAACTCCCCCATATTTTTATATTAGACACTGGCAGAGTGCAGAGTAGCTTCTATCCCACATACACGATTCTGCAGCAGTAAAATTTCACCATGCATACTGCAGATGCGATACATCTATATTTTACTGGCCTGATTATTACATACTTTAGTATTCCAGAGATTACATTACAAGCCCTTTCTCATTATGCTTTTGAATTCATACATACAGACAATCTGTTTAAAGAAAAATAAACAAAACAAAAACTCAAAACTAAACAAACGTTTGTCTCAGCATTCATAAACACTGAAGATTCTGACCCAGACTGCTCAGTTGAGAAACTAAAAGAAGGGCTGGGTTTATGGCAAAGACAGGCTTATTTAAGAAATTACAAAATGAATATTAGTAATTCATATTAGTAAAGACTGGCTTATTTAAGAAATGAGAAAAAATACCCAAAGCAGAGCTAAAACCATATTAGCTTATTATTACCATATCTTATTTTGAATTTTTTTAGCCTCTTTTTTAAGGAGACCAAAAATGAATCCGTTTAGCTGTACTTCAGCTTAGGTATTGAATACCACCAGTATTTAAATCTCCATTTCTCAAACAAAGTAATTTGCATAATGTTGGGAACCAAACAGTGCAGACCTCAGCTTATATCTGGTGTTATTAAAAATGGCAATTGCCAAACTGGCAGGCCCCAACAACCTTTACCTACATGGAATTAAGACATGTAATTGTTCTTAATATTCCCAATTGAACATCACAGATTGCGCATTTTAATTTACAAAGTTCAGTGCATTCAAACATGATGTTTTATAGGTTTTCTGAAAATGAATCAGGCTTGCACATGACCCATATAGATATGGGTTATGTCTCTCCATTTTAAAGACATGATTTACAGCAGGTGTCATTCTCAAACGTTTCCTAATAAGTATGAGTTCTTGTCATTTTAGATGGGTTCAGATATGAAGTCTTCAGGGTAAAATCATTATAAAGATTTAAAAGCTATTCAGACTACTCTCCCTTGGAGCGTAAATTCTCATAATGAATCTTTTAGTGAATCCAGAGGAGATATAAACCTGAAAATCTTTATGGGTCAAAGCACTGCCAGTCCCTGCCCAGTCGCACTGTTTTCCACATACAGTCCTGTTGCCATCCTGTTTCCCATCACTCCTATTGCCATTCTGTCCTACTTCTGTCTAAGCTCAGTCCCTTTCTGTCTTTCCCCTCTGGTTCAGGACACTTCTGTTGCACCGCGTTGACAGGGAATTGGACTCTGTTCAGTTGAAACTCATGGCTCCTAGTACCTTTGAAATACCCATAACACAAACGCTATCCATTTATATTACATTACATTACATTACGTGGCATTTAGCAGACGCTCTTATCCAGAGCGACGTACAACAAAGTGCAAATCAAACACAAGAACAAGTGCAAAAGTGGACCAAAGAGGACAGTACTGTTCCGAGTCCTAGTGTAAACATACAGAAATTCAGAACCCTTGAAGAGTACAATCAACTTTCAAACTAGCATACCACAGCTGGCAGCTAGAATACAACAATACACTTTATAATGAATTATGTTGCATCTATCAGCAGTTACAACATCAATGAAGACGAGGCAGCCAGTAGCTGTAGCAGCCATAAAGGGGGTGTGTTTGGATCTTTTCCGACCGCACACTTTGTTTCCAGAACCGTGTAGGTCATTGTACTGTACATAGTTCTTAGCAAACTGTGACTTGGCCATCCTGTTTATGCAGATAGCTACAACAGTTGCATGCATCTTGCATTGTAGCCTCTGTAGTTCTGCAAACAGCAGCCACTAACACTGAAGGGTACCACAGCACTAGCCAAGCCATCATCCCTCTCTACGGTATGTGTATATGTATGAGTGTGCATGTGAGCGAGTGTTTGTACCTTCGTATCTTCTTGAGAAAAAACTCGGGCAAGACTACATTAAATAATGCATGCTCTGCGAGACATAAATACATTCATCAAATCTACTGTAAGGCATGTAGCGCTGAGAGTGCTTCAGAGTTCATATACAGTCCCTGTTTCCCATTATTTAAAATGGAAAATGTCTGAATTGTGCAGGGGTAGAGCAGGAACAGATCCACCGCTCCTGACAGCTCCTGGTTATGACAGGTTGGCACTTCTCCATCCCGCTGTCCTCCCTCATTTTAAATGTATGAATTTCATTAGTTCATTTCCTTTGCTAATTTTCAGAAGTGAAACCAGGTGCCTCAGGGGGACATTCCTGCATTTTTATATTTAATATTTTTTTCTTTTGCCTCATTTTGATTCTTCTTGGCAAATACCTAATTGTGGTGCAAATGGGATGTGAGGAAAGGGTTTTTTTGATAACGGGGGGAGGAAGCACAGGGGAGCAATGGGGGGGGGGGTATTTGTCGTTGAGTGTTTGTTGTCCTCAGAGTTCCCCTAGTGAAGGCCCGGTCCTTTTTCAACCCAAGCATGGCACATCCGCAGAACTACAGCCAGCAGTCTACGCCTACAGGGGATGCCCAGAATAGCTGGCCCTGTCACTTTAAGGGTATCTGCTCGCATGCAGGCATGGCTGGGCTGCGGGAAGGGAACAGAGGGGCATCCAGGGAGGGGTGCAATAACGACAGCCTCCGAAGCCCCAAAATTTCCTCTCTGCCCTGCAGTGCCAAAACAAAAGTCCTTCTCACTGCCTTCAAGCCCCAAATTACCTCCATCTCTCCCCTTCACCCCTCTCTCTCTCTCTCTCTCTCTCTCTCTATCTCACTCTCACTGGTATGCTGTTCAGGGGCTGCTGGCCCTTGAGGTAAAGCTGTCCAGTACTCAGACCGGGTAGCAGCGTTTGAAAGAGGACATTGATTAGCGCCGTGTTCTCATTGGGGGCACTCCATCCTCGATGGTAATGAGGGGCTGGAGTGGTGAGACGCAGCAGGCAGGGGCTGCACCCAAAAAGTGCGGCTCTTCCTGTCCAGCATGTCACCCCAAAAGCCCCTGGGAGACAACCTGCCTTCAGGGGCAGTGATACGCAGGGTGAGCATCAGGCTCTGGTAATGAGGGGCAATGTGGGCAGCAGTGACTGACGCCCCCAACTATTGACCTCTTTAGAAGAAAGAGGGAGAGAAAACACACAACACCCGTTGCCGGTCACATTATCCAAACACATCCTAATTACATCTTGCCACAACAATAAAGAGCGTCATCAATCAAGGCGAACACAAATAGGACTGGCACCAGAGGACGGCTCCCCACGTCAGGCGAGTGAAACAGAGCATGGAGAGAGACAGAGGGTCCCCTGGCCCGAAATGAGGCTCACCAACTGCCCAATGTTCACAGCCTTCAGTGGGTCATTGCGATTAGCAGTTCACTGTGTACACTGTGGGCTCAGTGTGGATGGGTTGTTTCATACATTCAGTAGCTTGCCCATACACAGCATTGTCTTAAAAATCTCAGTGGCTGATATATGTGTTCAAGGTCAGAGTTTTCAGTAGCTGCTATTCATGTTCAGGAGCTTGGTGTACTTTTGGTGGTCAGTAACTGCAATACCCACACCTGCTCAATGTTTTCAGCAGCTGTGTGAGTTCAGAATTAAGTGAAGCTTCAACACTGTACCTCTCCATATCTCTAAAAGTGTCTTCAGCAGCTCAGAGTGCATTTTGGTTTACAAAGCTTCATTTGTTCAAGATTTATTCATTCTCATCTGGATAATGAACTAGAACAATTTACAAAAAACATCAAACACTTGAATATACTATATGTCAGCAAAAGATTCAGAGCGAATACACTAACAGTGGCTTCAGAAAGTGTTCAGATCCCTTCACTTTTCATTTTTTTGCACACTTTATTGTGTTGATAAAATTGCCATATGTGCTCATCAATCTACACTCGATAACCCATAATGACATTTTATACATTTTTGCAAATTTATTAAAAATCAAAAACTGAAATGTCTCATTATATAAGTATTCAGGCCCTTAATTCAGTACTTTGTAGAAACCCCTTTCACAGCAGTTACAACTTTGAGTCTTCTTGGGTAAGTCTCCACTGGCTTTGTACACCTGGATTTGGGCAGTTTATCCCATTCTTCCAGGCAGATCCTCTCAAGCTCAATCCGATTGGATGGAAAGCGTCTGCGAACTGCCATCTTCAGGTCTATCCACAGATGTTATATTAAGTCTGGGCTTTGGCTGGGCCACTCAAGGACAGACAGAGACTTATCCCGAAGCCACTCCAGTATTGTCTTTGCGGTATGCTTCAGGTCATTGTCTTGCTGAAAGGTAAACCATTGCCCCAGTCACGTGCACTCTAGAGCTTCAATGACCTCTCTGCATTTGGCTGCATTAATCTCTCCCTCAATACTGACCAGTCTTACTGTCGCTGGGAAGCACCCCCATAGCATGATGCTGCCAGCACCATGCCTCAGCGTAGGAATGGTATTAGCCAGATGATGCGCAGTGCCTGGTGTTTGCCAGACATAGTGCTTGTAGTTCTGCCCAAACAATTTTTGCCTCATCAGACCAGATCATTTTTTTTCCTCATGCTCTCAGAGTCCTTCTCACTCCAAGCAGGCTGTCATATGCCTTTTACTCAAAAGTGGCTTCATTCTAGTCCCTCTACCTCTAAGGCCTGATTGATGATGACAGGGCGGCCTGTAGCGTAGTGGTTAAGGTAAATGACTGGGACACGCAAGGTCGGTGGTTCTAATCCTGGTGTACCCACAATAAGATCCTCACAGCCGTTGGGCCCTTGAGCAAGGCCCTTAACCCTGCATTGCTCCAGGGGAGGATTGTCTCCTGCTTAGTCTAATCAACTGTATGTCGCTCTGGATAAGAGAGTCTGCCAAATGCCAATAATGTAATGTAATGTAATGTAATGTAATGATGGAGTATGGCTGAGATGGTCGTCCTTTCCGGCAGGTTAACCCATCTCTGTAGATTACTTCTCAAGCTCTGTTAGAGTGACCATTCTAGGTCACCTCCATGAAGGACCTTCTTGCCTAGTTACTCAGTTTGGCCAGATGGCCGACTCTAGGAAGATTCCTGGTGGTTCCAAACTTCTTCCATTTTTTTGTCCTGAGATGCAGAGTGAATTGTGGGATCTTACAGGTGTGTGTCCAATCAATTCAATTTCACAGGTAGACTTCAATCAAGTTCTAGACACATCTCAAGGATAATGAAAGCAAACAGGATGCACACATATGAAAATGACAGATTTCAGCTTTTGATTTTTAATACATTTGCAATTTCTTTTTGTTGTCTCTACACACCCTATAGCCCATTTAGGTTACTATGCTAGCAGTAGACAAACTCACATAGCCCTCTCTATGAATATGTTAAATCACTTAAATAAAATGATGAAAAAACCCAAATATAAAAAATATGATTCCGAAGATTGCAAAAGTATCATTTCACTGATTCCAAAAACACTTTTAAAATGGATGTCCTGGGACTTTAATATACAGCAAATTTAAGCTGGGCAAACTTATTAACTGCTTTGTTAAACAAGTTAATAAACCACATAGGGTTTCGATAATGTTTTTAGAAATCCAATCTTTTCAGATTAGATCAGACAGCGAATCGATCACGCTGTTTAACATAATGATAAGCCTTGGATTTGTATTTAACAGGTGTGGAACACCCAGCTGGTGGGGTCTAATTAAAGATGGAACAGGGCCAGGAATGGGGAGGGGGTGTCTGAAAGTACTTTTTTCCTCTTTTAAAGAGTTGACTCAAATGACAATAAAATATGGACCTCTCTTTACATTTTCCACTGAAATGAAAATGAAAAGAGTCTAAGGAACTTTGCTTCCCTTTAATATCAATACTCCAGTGATACCGCTAGATCCATCTGGAACCTTCCCCCATGTAAAAGAGTTCAGTACCTCCCAGAAGCTCCCACCCGCTCATACCACCCCCAGAACTCCTTTCCCTTCCCATCCCAGACCAATGGAAGAGAACAATTCCTGGCTCCTTACCTCAAGAGCCTTCCGTTTGCTCATCAACAACCCCTGAATATCTCTCGCCACCTTCGCCACAAGCTCCATGGGAGAGTTCTTCACCACCTCGAATTGGCCCTTTTTCTCATTGTAAATCTGCATAAAAGAAGAAAATAAGACAAAGTTAAGTGAAAACATCCATGACAGTTTACGGTTCAACCCCTCGGATACACAGTAAAGACCTTTCACAAAGCTTGTTTCCCAAGCCTTCACTTCTCTACACCTGATGTTACCTCTATCCAAGGAATGCTTTTACACCACTGCACTGCAGGAGTTCACAGGAGCTCAAACCCCTCCTGGTGCGAGTCGAACAGTGCCCCCCCCCACCCCCACCACCAGTGTTTGTGGAGAGCTGCCTGAGAAGAGTGTGATAAAGGCCTCTCAAACATGCGGGCTTGTGGGAGCCCGCGTCTTGCTCTGTGCTGCGTTCCGTTTCCACAACAGACCCCGATGAGAGAGATACACAAAGCACCGCTGACATGAGGCAGGAAACAAGAGGCACGGGCCAGACAGCGGTGGCTGTGCTTATTCTGTCAGGGAGACAGCTGCAGCTGTTGTTCACCTGCCATGTGTGCTGTGATGTTGTATTTCATTCACCATTGGGCTGTGATAATGGGCGTTGCTAAATAATACATTCAAATGAATAGTGTATTGAATTAAAGTCTCACCTATTTGTTAGCAAGTATCTTTTCAGATGTTGCAGATGTTGAAGTCTTTTGTAACATTAATTATCAGCATGTAGGTTAGCTAGATAGCTAGGTTGCCTGTTGTTTGCCAAATCTCTAATAGTTGTGCCAGACTAAAGCCTCAAATCCAATTTATTTATGAAAAGTTTAACAACTGAAAAAACTGAAAGGTACAGTAAGTATTATGAATTCATCTTGGTCTTAAAAAATTTTGTTGTTACAAAATCTGGCATCTTAATTTGTTTGGAGTACAATATTTAGCATTTTACCTTCGGCCTCCATTCCTTACTGTTTCAGTTTCCCCTACCTCAGCAGTCATTAAAGACAAAAGTTGAACTTCATCCATTCTACAACAATAGTAAGAATATGAGCTAATATTTAATAACTACAGGAAAAATCGGAGATGGATGTGCCCAAGTTCATCTGGTTTCACACTGACTGACGCCTTCAACCCTCTGGGCCTGCAAAAAAGACAACTGTCGCTTCTTTTCCAATACCTATTTGAGCCATGGCTCGTTCCCCTTCAAGTATAGTTCCATGAATCCCAAAATATCTACCTTTGAAATTCCCCCTCAACTCTGGAGCACAGACACTATCTCTCCTGCACTGGCTGTGGATATTGAGAGATGGGGATTGCACGCTTCAGAGCACCAGTTCATTCAGAAAGCAGACGATTGCAGCTCAGAACCTAGATCCCCTTATCTCTCTCTTTATCCCACTCCTCTTTAGAGATTATTTCAGAAGGTATGAGCAGACGATGGTCTGGAAACTCCATTGTAAATGAGGTTGCGCGTCACTTTCTGGAAGTTTATAGCTGCCATTCCCTTTCTGTTTTTGCCTTCATCAGTGCACCGAACCGTGTGACAATGCATAATCCATGAGCACCACTGCCATCTCCTCTGCAGCTTCCCCCAACTCAGAATGACTGGTGAGAAGCTTGTGGGGATAAGAGGGAAGGAAAATAAAGACAGCATCGTGATTACTGCTTACAAACAGTATACTGTAAGGCTTCATAAGAAGAGATTTATTCTCTGAGCACAGGGAGAAAAGCATCAAAATAAATTCAGGTACAGTTCAACTATTGAACATTTCCACTACATGACTAGGTGACAGTCCACTATGAGGCGAAATGACTGTCATCGGCACCTTTTTTCCATCCTTTTCCAACTTCAGAAACTACATTTTCACAGCCTGTCCTTGCTGGGGTAGCACACATATCTAATAATATAGGCCCTGGATAAGGATGCAAATCCACTGGTCCCTATCCAGCTTGGTAAGGAAAAACTTCAAAAAAAAAAAAAAAAAAAAAAAAGCTTCAAAAACCACCTGAAATCAGGGTCGACACAAAACCAGAAAAAACATTACATTACGAACGATCAACCCTTTGGTAAGCAAAGACCTGATTGGTAGTGTGCAAAAGTGTCCTTTAAAATTATATGACTTATGCTGACCCGAACCTACTTCACATTTTGCATTCCAAATGTGCTAATAAGCTCAGTTATGAGATAAAGTAACATGAATTTATGCAGTACATTTAGGGAAAGTGTCATTTAACTTAGCTTGCAACAAAGCAGTTTCATATGTTTCATTCACTGTCGGTAACGTCAACAACAATGCAGATGTGACGGAAATGTGATGCACTGCACCACAGTATGCCACCTTGCACTGACACAAACATTTAGCGATGTTAGGTTTCTCTGGTCCATGAATTTTTAAAAATTGTTCAATCGTAAAACAACATTTTCTTACACTCCGTTTTCCTTTTGCATACTATTCTTCCCATTTACGCCTTTCAATTTCAATTTGACACGATGATACCAGGTCTTGAGAGCAAAGGTCACTGAGAACACCTAAAAGAATGGCCACTGGTCTGCCCTCCAGAGTATAGAGACTCACTGATAAACCTAATCTTTAAAAGTCAATTTTCCTTATTTTAAAATTGGCAATAAATATAAAAACAAGTAAATATATATATATATATATTAATGTATTATATAATTAATATATTAATGCCTAGAATTTTTCTAAGCAAATGCTTTCATGGGTTGACTTGTTTCAGAAAACAACATTTAAAATGACTGCTAATTATCTAGAACAAATGTTTATGTCAGAGCAACTTCCAGGCAGATACTAACCTGATTTATACCAGCGTATCTAGCATCAACCCAAATAATTATCACTGTTTGTAGACAGTACACCTCTGTCACTAGATGTTCTTTAAACAATTTTGAAAAAGCAATGGCAAAACGAAAAAAAAAATTCCATTAGTTGATTTGTTCTGCATCCCCTTTACGCCGTACTTCAATTACTAACCCCGTAAGTCATTAGCCAGCGGTTTAGTAGAGCCGCAGACTGTGGAGCCCCAGATGAAAGCAGTAATCAGGTGTTACATACTCTCTCAACCAATTAAAGGAGATTTTCCTCAAAGTAGTGACAACCATTAACCGTGTCTTATTAAATCATAAAACACGACCTGCGCTTTCCTTTTCTTCATCATCCGCCTCTTTAAATAATGCGTTTTTTAAGTCTGTGTTTGTTTTTAAATCAATATTCATCCACTTAATGTGTGGCACAGTCTCCAGAATGGCCTCCCAGACACAGATTCATGAATATAAAATGGACGACATCATCACTGTGCCATTTCACAAAACATATGCATAAACAACTTGGCGTACTGTATTGCTCCGTAAATGCTGCAGCATACTCGTGTAATCACTTCAGATCTACCCTCTTGCGGAATGCCATTAGACTAAGCCACGCATTAGGGCTTTCAGAACAAACTGGCCGCAGTGACGAAGAACAGCGCTTGGGGGAACTGGACAGGCAACCAGAAAGATCTGCATTCCAATATTGTGAAAACTGCAGCATTATCCTTAAGCATATTATGCTAACTTAAATCCTAATTCATGCACAAAATAAATAGACCTTTACAGCATTAATAGTCTATTGGTGAATTCTTGTTGTATCAGATCTCCATCAGCGCTATAGAGAGATATGTCAGGGTATATGAGGAGCAGAAGAGGCCCTTCCTCTCCACAGGCTAATGACTGAAGGAAGGGGGCCAGCAGCTCTGGTGCGTGGGCAGTGGGGCCAGTGTGCCAGGGGAAGTGGCTGGTGCAAGGCTGTGATCTCCTCACACTGGAAGATGAGTAAATATGTTCTCACTGGCGCTCTCCCACGCAAGGCCTGCCACCAAGACATCCACGTGTCACCATGAGTCAGGGCTGGCGGGGGGAAGGACAGGGGCATCTGGGATACGTGCAGCTTGTTAGTGCTGCTGAGCTCTTTAAGCTGCAGTACATCAATACCCCCCCCCCCCCACACACACACACACACACACACACACCACTCCAATAAAATATTTAAAAATGCATTTATGTAGCACGTCGTTTGATGTGCTCAACAGACATAAAATGGGCATAAAATCAAACTGCAATATAGGAGCAATATACAGTGGAAAAAATACAAATATAACACATGGAAAGGGTTTGGTTTTAAAAATAGGACATGGTTTTAAAATGGACAACGATCAACAGTCATATGCAAATAAAGAAACAAATAAATTAATAAAAATCTGCAAGTATGGGCCCCTGCCTACACACTGAGTACAGCCTTGCCAGTTATGATGATTTAGCCCACTGAGCTCCAGTACGTGTCAGTGAAAACATGTAAACACACATATGTCCACACACACACATACACACACAGACACACACTGTAGAATGGACAGATGGAGGAATAGGACAGAAGAAGAGCAGCTTGTAACATACAGTAAAGTGACAGCAAATACCAATGTCCATACAGCAAGGATGCTTACAAAACTGGGAATATGGTCCAAAATCAAAAAATTTTGAGAGCTAAAATACAGGAAAATGGCATAGAATCACTGGTAATACGAAATATTTTACCCTCTACATTGTATTTTAGAGGATTCTGAGGGCTCAGGAGATGGACCCGAACAGCAGATTCCAGAGCAATCTCAAGCTGTCTACATTCACAGATTAAAGCAGGTAGAACCATGCAAGTATCAGCAATCTGCACTTTAAAGGAGAAATAATCCTTTCAAAGTCCCAGCATGTATCTAGGTTGCAAAATTAGTCTAGGGCATATCATCTGGACAGAAAAAAAAACTACGATCTAAGTGCTTCTAAAATAGTATGCTGGAACATACAGGGAGAGGGACATCAATCACCTGCAATCATGTGGAGCACTTTAAATTCCTTTCAGCCACAGGAAATCGCATCTTCATCAGTGCAACAAGAGACAACAGAATCAGGCCTTGGGGCGTGTGGCGTGGGGTGGGGGGGGTGTGGGGGGGTGGTTGGTACACTGAGAGCATGCCGCATCTCTGAAGCATTAGTGACCGCCCCTTCCTCACCCAGCTCCACCCAAGAGAAAGGCACATCTCTGCTTCTACCACACTGAGGTAAAACAGAGCGTCAGTACACTTTATATTATAGTGTTGGTTGTACAGTATGTGTCTGTATGTGTGTGTGTGCACTATTATTATTATTTTACTCTGTGTGTATTTAAATGTCACAAAATGGAGATTAGATAAACAGACACGCAGCGAGCGCTTTATTAGGTATTACGTTTTTAGATTGATTTGTCTTCTGCTGCTGTAGCCTATCTACTTCGAGGTGTGATGTGTATCTGTTGTAATGTGTGGTTATCTGCATTACTGTCACTTTCCTGTCAGATCCAGAAGATCACCTGGCTATTCTACATCCTCTGGATCATGCATAATGAATGAGAAATCATGTACATACAACAGAGAATGCTCCCAGTCTCATGGGATATCAAATGTCCACTGGGGGTGCTAAAGGGAAGCTTAGACTTTAAAAACCTATGTCCAGATGGGAGAACAGGCTTGTTTGCATGAAAGGTGGGCTTAAATACGCTGATTACTGTAGTGGTTAGCTTGTGAACTGTTTGAAAATCACATTTGCACAATAACGTATCAAGCTGCTTGGCATAAATACAAGTAACTACAGTGAGCACCATAATTAATTGGACAGTGACACATTTTTCGTTCTGTACTCTAGCACTGGCACTGGCAATGGATAAAATGGCAATGGAGTTGAAGTGTCAGCTGAAGTGAAGTTTCTGAGGATTTGAAAAATGCCTGTAATGTTACATTCCTTAAACTGTGAGCTCTGCACCACCAGTGGTGGTTCATTTTGTTTTTAAAACTGGACCAAAGTGTACCTGTGAGAATGTCATTGTGGTTCTGCCTAAAAGTGCTCAGAGGAACGTACTGCATATTCCATGAGCAGTGGCTCGGGAATGGGTTCAAACCAGATAAATGTGTATGCTTGTGTGTGTGGAAGTCTCAATGTATGCATTTAAAGATTTTGCTCCTGGTTATACGTCCATTTTTCACATCAATTGTAATTTGCAAGAACAGAACCTTGCATGCATCGCAATCACTGCTACTGCAGTACAGTTTCCACACCTGCCCTGACCGCACATCTTACTCAACATTTCACCAAACCCAACCGCAAAAAGCAGGCTTTCCATCTCCATTAGCTTTTCTGTGCTCTAAGTCCCCATACGTAAAGGTCACAGACGGACCGAATGAGGGAGACGAAGCCTTTGACTGTGTGCTCTTTGCCGACTGTGGGCTGTAATCTGTGAAGGAGAAAGGGCTCATGTGCCGCCTGCCCTGCTAATCGGGCCCGCTCCCCCCCGTGCGACTCCCTGAGCGGGCTCTCTGGAGCCCGGCCTCATCCCTGCTCCACTCTCGGGGCTTTTCACTCCAATTAAATCAGCGCCTCCTAAGCGCCGGCTCTCCTGTGTTTGCCCACTCTTCACCCCTCAGGAGTTCTGCACATGGAAACTGGTTTGGCCACTGTCGCATTCTCCTCCCTGCTAAAATAAAATAAAATAAAATACACTTCCCTGTCAAGCTCAAGCTGTGCTTGTGTTCCAGCAAGTTCCCTCAGTTCCTATAGATTTACAGGCTACTAAAGTGTGTACACCTGAATAGTGACAGATTTGGCCATTTGGATTCATCACATTTGGATTTACTGTATCTTTTTTTACTGTAAAGTGACCAAGCCTGTGGCCTGTTGCTGCATTGGTGAAACAGGCCACAGACACGGTCACTTTAAACACAGTAAAGATCCATAAACCATAACCAATAAAAGCACTTTGCTAGTAGATCTGAATCCAAAATATTCACAAAGAATGTTAATATATTTGTGCCAATGCTCCTTTGGTTTGCTATAAAATGCAAGGGGCAGAACTAATGGAACCGATGAGAAAGAATGTGCCCGCTAAACGTTCAGCAGTTTCAGCACCGGTCAACTTTGATCTGGTTAAATCAGGGATGAAATTCAAATGCATATCATCCTGCAGCTCGACTTACCCCCACGACCCTCTGAAACCTTTCGTCAAGAGAAAATGCACATCGGGCTTACATTAATAAGGTATGCAAAACAGCCCAGGCTCCTAGAAAGCAGGCAGCACTACTCTGTTCACCAAGTATTGTGAGGACACTATAGCAACTGAATTACTGTAACATGCATCTGTTCAGTCATTCACCAGCTGTAGTGATGGTCTGGCAACCAGAACACCTGCCCACATATTCACTGCAGTATTGAGTCAGCAAACTAATGGCATAATAAATAAAAGCATTCAATGTCCAAAGGTGGAAAACTGTATTTGAAATATAAAAGAACATGGGCACTTTAAAGCTGAAGAACCACAAAGTGTGTTTTTGCAGTTTCTCACAGAGTGCAGGCCAGATTCTGCGTGAGCAGCCAGTTTGTGTTTTCGGTTGGTGTGTCTGCAAAACAAGACTGCTTATCGCTCCGTGAACGCGGGCTCAATAAAAACAGTCTGGCGTCTACACAGGCAGGGGTGACAGAGACAGATGCCACATCATTAAGGAATATTAGTGAGCTCACTATGGGAAGGACTGGAGGACTGGAACTATGTGCCCTGAAAGAATTCAATAAAAGAATGTCAGAAGAAGATGGGCTGCCAAGGCGTGTTTTTAAAACTGGACCAAAGTGTACCTGTGAGAAAGTCATTGTGGTTCTGCCTAAAACTGCTCAGAGGTACGTACTGCATATTCCATGAGACATGGCTAAGGAATGGGTTCAAACCAGATAAATGTGTATATTTGTGCCCACCTACTGGATGCATAAACGCCATTTGTTCCCAACCATACCACTCTCCCCTGACTGCTCACTCTAATTTCAGTTCCAGTTTTACATCCGACGCTTTGGAAAAACACAGTACAGAATCAATTACAGCAGGTCAGGGAAAATGCACACTCCTCAGGAGAGATGCTAGCCATCAAGTTTGTCAAGCAGGAGAGTGCGCATTTTTTTCTAAACTCAATTAAAAATCCAGGCGAGGGACTCTGCCCTCAATAAGTATCCGGCATGACCCCTCCAGCCTGTATGCAGCGATCCCTCCCGGCCACTCTCTCAGGGGAGGACACGGACGGCGCGGGCGAGGCCCTGGTTTACCGCAACTGGTTTTGGCCGGAGGTTTATTTTGATGCGCTTTAAGTGTCTGTGGTGAAGTGGTGGTGCTGAAATTGAGGTGTTCTTCACGGGGGCCCCTCAACGCGGGGTCGGGCGGTGCCGCACGCGGAAGCTCTGACCGCGAGTTTCGCACTCTCATCCGAAGCCACTGGCGGCCGCCCCGACACTCCTCACACGCGGTGTGTAATCTCGCAGATAGCGGAGGCATATGCGGCAGCCCTCCTGTCACACGCTGAAGCAGCGGGGCTAGGCGCGGAGCTCCCTGGCAGGGGCAGCGGGCGGCGCTACGCTAACCAACGGGAGGGGCAGTTGGAGGCTCGCACGCGCCTCCGCAGTTTTCCGCGCGCGCATTCGTTTCCTCCCCAGATGCCACTGGGGCAGCTGTTCAAAGACTGCCATTAAATCTCTTCCACGTGTACAACATGCCGCGTGGCCCATTTGCCATAGTTTTGTTTCAGCACTGCACCCTCCCACAAGGGCCCAAGTTACTCAGCGCAGGAAACGGTAGTCGGTTAAATATTTACACATCTGTCATCTTCAGTTCTGGGTTCAGGAAAGGCTTACGGGTTATGTAAAGGCCCGCGCGAGGGGGAGTCTTCGCCGATGCCTTTTACGGAGGAAAGAGTGTGTGAGCTCATTCCTCTGATTTCCGTTCTCTGTTTTTTCTCTCTCACTCCCCCCCTTTCACATGTCATACATCTGTCTGTGTGTACAAAGGCCAGTGTGGCATATTGTGGGAGTACAGCGGGTTCAAAGGGGGACAGCTGCTATGCCCAGTATTTACAGGTTCCTCTGCACAGGGCCTCGGCCAGGAGACGGCTGGACTCCCTGAGGTCTAACACTCCCCACTGTCTTCACTCAGGATGACAAACTGCAGATATGAGGAAGGAAGAAGATGGGTTGTAAAATGGCCTCGTGCCATTTCACCACTTCATTCTGGCATTGTTCTGTGTTCTTCCCTTCTGGGCCCCAGGCACCTCCTTACCTCCTGCCCTGCGTTACGTCTGCAGAGGAGCGGTATGAGGGCTGTGATGGATTAATTCGCTCTGCACAAGCGAGGAATAGGAGGAGGGCAGGAATTGAAGCCATTTTAACCCTATGTAGCATGTCCCTGGCTGTTGAGGTGGCTAAAATCAGACACACGGGCTTCTGTTCTCCTTCATCAGCAGGCCCAGCTCTGCAGCCCTCGCTCGGCTCGATGCTTTCTGCTCTGCGCTCGGCTACAGGTGTCTGGCCGTGATGGATGAGGCTCGGAGATGAGGTGAGAGATGAACACCAGCCTCGAAGCCAAAGACTGAGGCCCTGTCTCCGTCCCTGTGACACATCGTGCACAGATGACACCATCAATTCTAAGCTCATTAGAGACAAAAGGAGAGCAGCACCTCTGCCAGGCCAGACCTATCTTTATTCAGCTGCTCAAGACACAGCCTCAGACACGGCTCCAGACATGGCTCCAGACATGGCTCCAGACACGGACTGAGACAAAGCCTGAGACAAGGCTTGAGACAAAGCTCCAGACATGGCCTCAGACACAGCGGCTGATACGGCTCCAGACACGTTCTCAGACCTGACCTGAGACACGGCTCCAGACACAGCCTCAGACACAGCCTCAGACACAGCCTCAGACATGGCTCCAGACACGGTCTGAGACACGGCACTACCACACTTTCACCCTGCAGCTGCAGCTGCACCTGGACATGTCATTGGCCAGCCATCCATTGGTTTGCAGTGGGCACACACACACAAACATGCAGACATGCAAACAGACACACCCACACACAAACGCACACACGCTAGCAGACACAAACATAGACTCATGCACACGCACATTGTCCAGATGAGGCAGCACTAAAGCTAGCTCCCTCTCCGTTTTGTGGCAATAAAAAATTACACTCTGTCAGCAGTGTCATGAAAAGTGATATAATCAAGCAATAAAACAACTGAGTAATAAAACCATTAATGTGGATCCACAAATGTTTACCAGAACAGGAGCACTGCCCCGCACAGCAGAAACCTTCTCTTCATTCATTCTTCAGAAATGTATTTTTCTCATTTTCTACTTTAGACAGAGATAAATGATGCTCCCTGTATTAAATTGCTGATGGCACAGAATATTTTTTTCTGTAAATCCCAGTAGTTTCCTCAAAAAGACTATAATGAAAAGTCATCCCTCTTTTTCTTTTCCTTCTCCATCACTTTCTCCATCTCTGTCCCTCTCTCTCTCTCTCTCTCTCTCTCTCTCTCTCTCTCTCTCTCTCTGCCTCTCTCCCCGCTGTATTAGCTGCCTGCAGTAGCGGGGGAGAGTTAATCACAGTGAGATTAATCAGTGCTGACAGACTCTTCCTGCTTCCTGACACTGGGCCTTGCGCTGGCAGGACTGGGTGCACAGCAGCCCTCACCCCTGTGCGTCCCAAAACAAACCTTTACACAGTCACTAAACTCTCCCCCACCCACCCACCCACCCTCGCGGGGGGAGAAATGAACGGATTAATCCTGCAGCTGGAGGCATTCTGCACATCCTTAGACAGCGGCAGCGCGAGACGGCATGCTGAGTACGGACCCGGCGCTGTTTAGCACTCGGCTGTCGTCTGTCTCGTGAAGGGCCTCACAGGAGCCTTAAAAAGGGGAATAAAGATAAAATAAACTCTGTGACAGAAAAGGCGGGAAACAAGGAGGAAGCGCTGCTATGCCTCAAAACCGATTCACATAAATCCTGTGATATGTTCCATTCTTCTGGCATTTCATCTCCGTTAAACGCTCAAGGAGTCGCTGCGCTAAAAAGAATTGCCGTTTACTTTCCCCGCCACGTTTGTTGATAACTGAGTGGAATGGTCTTTCGCAGCAGAGCGAGCACTTTGTATTCTGTGGAGATATATTGGTCTGTAATTACAGTCCCATGTCAGTCAGTGTTTCCCAAGAAACAAGGCCGCACTCACAGGGTTTTTACTCAGTCACATCGAAAGCCAGCCTCATACCCAACAACAAAACTCGAACATGGGCTATCTCAAACAATGAAACTGGCACATCTGTGCCTTTTGGCCATCTGTGCTTCTCTGCTTCCTGTTTCTAGCGTTTCCGCCTCGTTTCCATCTGTGACCACCGTAGTCTGTTTTCAGTTTCATTCCCTCGTTCATTTGTTACACCTGTGTTTCATTTCATGTCTCCGCCTCCCACGCCTTATATGTACTTCCTTCCTGTAATTTCTGCCATGTCTCTCACCTGTTTCTCGTTGCCTGTCAACCAGTTCTGTATTTATTTTGTCCGTTTCAGTTTTTCGTTGCTAGTTCGCCTCATCCACTTTTTCGAGTTCTGCCCTTATATTCCTTTAGCCCAGTTCTAGCTTTATTCTGCGACCCTGTTTTCTGTATGTTTTTTCTGTGCCCAGTTTTTGGACTCTGTTTTGAATTTTTGTCTTTGTACCTCTGCCTGTTTGGACTTTCTCCTGGTTTTTGATACTGTTTCATGATTATGCTTGCCTGCCCCACATGTACCTGTCTGTCTGGATTACGACCATTGCCTGTTTTGGATCTGCCCCCTGTCAATAAAGCCTGCTGTAATCTTATCCCAGAGTCTGCTCATGGTTCTTCTGTTCCGAGTCCTGACAGAAACAAAGCAAGCTAAAAGACAACCTTCTGAATACTTGTCAGTGTTGACATTAGCATAGGTTCAGTTTCCTATTAATTTAGCAAACATTAATAAACAATGCCAATGATGCTGGATCACGACTGACAACAGTCTCAGTACGGAGCAAATACAATTAGCCGAGAATTAAAAACGCATAAAACTGATGGTCATTTTAAAATGATACCTGGTGTGCAATAATACATGCTATATTCCTTTCAGACTGGGCAGGTCAAAGTGCTGGTAGGGGTTGGGGTGACCCTACGACGGAGTAACTGCTCCAGGAGAGTGGCGAGGGTGTGGACCCCTCCACAGTGATCATGTCCCACAGGGAAGTGAGGGACAGTGAAAGAGCCTGTGCCTCTGCTTGGTTTGAATACATGTCCCTCATTACTGCTCTGATCTCACACAACAGACAAGAGTGCCCTGCTGTCTGTCATTGTGCAAGGTATCAGTCATTATAATCAGCGTCTCCTCACTGCTCTCCACGGCAAGCTTTCAATGGTAACATCCTCCTCTTCCTCTTTCTTTTTGTGCTCTTTCCCTTCACAACTCTATAACAACTTGAGAATAACCAACCTCAAACGGCAGTGAATAAATAATGACTTCTAGAAGATTCTAGAAACATGTGTTACTGATATACATGCAGGTGACTTGGTCTGTGTGATAAAGTGCCTAGTACTAGCCCCCTCCTCCTCTCCGAAATATTAAAATTTGAATCATTATTCAATCTTTCCATTGGCAAATGTGCCAAAAGACTGAGAGTGCCAGCAGAATAATATACAAGCCTTGGTTAAATATTCCACTGTGGGAAATCAAGCTAATTGGCTTTGAAACATCAGATTGCCATAACTGTCTAAGCTCCCAAACTGACCCCAAAAAGACCAAAGCAAATGCATTTTTTCAATATTTGCACAGCCATTTTCAACAGTAGCATCTCAGTTTTTTCTGAGGATTCTAAGACAAAGGTCTTCAGGTAAATTAAAGAACTGTAAAACCATCTCTCTGTAGCCTCTCTTCAAAATCCAGGAACCCAGAAATAAACAAAAAGAAGTTAAAATTACAAGACAGTACCATCAGAATAGATGAATAGATCCCTAATATTAGAGGTCGCTGAAGGTAGCTTTCATTAAATGAAAACTGCATATTTTGAATAAACAGTACAGCAGAACCCATGAAAGGCTGGTAGAGAAAATGTTACCCACAAAACGCTTCACTAATATAACATCTTCTATAACACCCCCCATAGCACTAATTCCAGAGCTGGAAATGATTCTTTAATTAAGTTGTGTCCTACATACTGTAAGAATCTGACAAAAAGGAGGTTTAGACATATTTCAGAGTAGAGCCTGGGGCCTGGTATTAATATCGACAAATATTCTTGTGAATTGTACATTTGATGACTGCTTTCACAACTTGGAGAGAGAGAGAAGAGAAGAAATTACAATAAAGCTCATTTCAGTAGATGGGTTGGGGCTTTTAATAAAATTATTATTTTACTACATTAGTATATATACTGTATATAAACAATTTATTTCCGTTAATTTTGGCGGAATTACATTTGTAATTGAAAATCATTCACAACTGAGAACTTAATAACTAAATGACTACAACAAATGAGGAAAGTACAACATAGATTGCGTAACTCACTTTCTTATTATAAAATGAAATTAAGTATGTAGAAGTTTACATAATCTATATGATGTCCCCTTTATTTCCTATTAAGAGAGCAAAAATTAAATATTTTCTAGAGCAAACATCAATGGATAAAAGCTTGACATTTTGCTAGCAAAAGTGCACAGAGTAAATGGGGGAACAAGGCTTCTGAACTCAGTGAAGACATAGCCACTCTTCTCACAGTCTGTCTATTTCAGTATTCCAGTAGCTTAAGTACTTCATTTCCCAGCCAAAGAAAAAGCGTGTCCCACTTTGTTGTCACAGAACCAATTAGAAAGTGCATCTCCTCCTGGGTAAAGGCCTGACCCTAATTAAAGAACACACTAGAGGCTCGCACCCAGGCTGGGGTCAGCACGACTGCACACACTGCTGTGCCACGCTGCCACCTTCCAGACAAACACCGCACACGCACACACACACACACACGCACAGTGCCTACATAAACATGCGTCTGCACACACATGCATACATGCACGCACGCACACACACTCACACTCACATTCTCTCTCTCACACACACACTCACACACTGTCTCACACACAGACAAACACACACTCTCTCTCACACACACACTCACACAGTCTCACACACAAACACACACTCTCTCTCACACACACACTCACACACTGTCTCACACACAGACAAACACACTCTCTCACACCCACACTCACACAGTCTCACACAAAACACACACTCTCACACACTCACACACTGTCTCACACACAGACAAACACACACTCTCTCTCTCACACACACACTCACACAGTCTCACACACAAACACACACTCTCTCTCTCACACACACACACACGCACACTCTCTCTCACACACACACACACACACACACACACACACACACGCACACGCACACACGTCTATATCGTTCAGCAGAAACAAACAGAAATGTACAAACAGCTTTCACAGGTTATCTCATCACTCACCCTTACTGACTGGTATTTGCGATTAGATCCCTGATTTAGAAAAGCGCTCTCAGTGAAATGTGTGACTGAGTCCTTGAGCAGACTTAATCCAGGTCTGTGAAACACCACAGAGATTCAAGTAACTATATGTGGCAATAACCTTTCTCTGTCCTCTGTCTGTCTTACACATATTTTCTCTTTTATCACTCACACTGCTGTTCATAATCTACTATATTATATACTAATATACTGTAAACACATTGCGCTGCGCACAGACCCACACACACACTTGGGGAGAATAATAAATAAACAAATAAATAAATAAACACATAAAATAAAAGAGCCTCTGGTGTAACAAAATTACATTTTTAAACTATTCACATCATTGCCTCTTGCTGTTTAATTCTTTTGCATTTTACCCCCCCAAAGATTAATGTTTTCTTTATTTATTTTAATATTATTTAGGAACATAAATTCTAATTAATGACGGCCGAAGACGAGAAAGACCGTAGCATAAAATAAACGCAGGGGTCCTCATCAGGTGACAAGGTCACCCAATTAGCTGTCAAAATGACAGGAGCGTCTGGAGAAAAGCACAATAAAAAGATAAACACTTTGTTTCCATTAGAATAAATTGGTGAAAACATAAGAAACAGGAGCAGACCTGGAGCCTGATGAAGTGCAGCGAGGTGAAGTGGGGTGCAGTGAAACGCAGGGCCAGCGCTGGAGAGGGCACGATAAGGCTAAAAGCTCTGGGAGACGCATCGCCGTAATGCTGCGGAAAACTGAATCAGCAGCTGACCTCAGGATTTGCATCAAACAATTATTAATAGGAATGACGAAGCTGCATAATATTGCTTGGAATAAGAACTATTATTTTGGGAGGACTTTGTTACCATTATTGGCAAAACCGGATTTCAGTCCAAAAAAATAATACCCATGAAATAGAGCTAGCCGGCAAATATCAGTGCTTATCAGCATCACATGCCAGAGGCCTTTTTTATTTATTTTCTACCGATGGGCGATGGCAGTAATGTAGTTATAGTTTCCTGCTGCACTGTAATGCTAGGGGTCTTAAATCCACTCGTAGGGTCTAGGGGTCTTAAATTCCATCAAGTGATATATTTAAATATATTGCTTTTCACCGTTCTTTCCCCACATGTTTCTTTCATTAAAAAAAAAAGAAAAAGCCCCCACAGATTTTTTACAGAGTCTCTTGGGATGGAAGCAGCCTTGTACTGTCAATACCAGGTATTGGTACTGTGCATAGAAGAGTAGCAAATGGTCAATTCCTGTTAAGTGGATGTTCCACAGGAAAGCTTCCTCCACAACTCCGCAGACAGATAGATGTTCCACTAAATACATGTAAACAATGAGAGTCGGTGGAGACAGACAGCCCCTGGGGGCAGGATGAGCGCGGTGTCATGTTGCCGGGAGACAGGGGGGTTGTGATTGTCTCATATCTGGACCCAAAGCTGCTCTCAGGCAAGGCGACCCAGAGGAGGCCGCACTATCACACCAGCGCAGCCTCACAGGCCGAGCCCTGGAGTAATCCCCCCCGCCGCCCCCCCTCTCCCGCTAATGACCCCGGATCAACGCAGCGGCCCAATCCAAATGTCACTCTGCATCGCAGACCTGCTTCCACCGGCGTTCCACGCACAGACTGTGCGGGAATACTCTGATGAGCAGTGTGAAGGTGCGCTCCTGTGTATTTTTAAAGCGAGCGCGGTTACGGGGAGGTCAGAGAGAGGTAGTCTGGCTGCATATCAGCCAGGGGAGATGAGATAGGAACTCAGCATTATAGTGACCTGATGAGGTCAGCCGTATTTACCGTGTTCGGAGAACGGTTATGATGTCCCCCTAAATGGGGCAGGTCAAACTTGACCGAATTTCACCTAATTTCGCCTGGCTAAGTGTAGGTAGAGCCTTAAATGTGATTATTACTACACAGTTAATAGTGAAATCTGTTGCATATGTATTTTGCGGGCATGTTTATGGGAAGCGGGCAGGGTGACTAATGTACAGTTCCAGTACGTTTACGCATTCTTTGCTAATGGAGGGTTTTGTAGCCTGGATTTCATGCGCTGCGGTGAGGAAACGAAGTCTGACAGCAGTCAAGCAGCCCGCCGCCGATCTCTCATGATGTTGGCGTATGTATGACACATACCTGCAGTGCACCAAGTGCGTCCGCGCGCGCAGGCCTGAGTGACAGCTGTGCAGCGCGCAGGTGTGTCGCTGTCACCCCGGACACGGAGGAAAGACACAGAGGACAGAACGCACACCGACCTCTCCCTGTCCTGTCACAGCTGGGCCAGGCCAGAGGGAGAGCTGCCAGCATAACAATCAGGCCAGACTACGAGCCACGCACGGCCATTTCGGCTCAGCCTTCTGCAGCTCCTGTTGGGGGGAAGCGCTAGTCTGGATGGTTAGAAACTAAGGGGGGGGTTAAATGCATTTCCTTTCAAAGGGCGCCTCGGGTTGTTCTCCGGAAAATGCACCTAGCTTGGCATTATCAATTCATGGGCACTGGTCACCGGAACCTCGAAATAACGCTTTGTGAAAAAGTCAAAATGTACATTTCAAATGAAAACATTTTTGCTTTAAAAAAGCAGGGAACTTGCATGGTTGGCTCCGAGATTACCCTTTCAAGACTTTTGATTACCCTTTCAAGGCTGATGGATGGATGGACCAAACCGAACACCAAGCCTGTCTAGCTGCCTTTCAAGAACCGAGGCATTGTTACTCATAGTTTTTTATTTTTAGCAAAGTCACCTTGCTCCCTGCTCTGGGAGGTGGGTGCTCACTCTGACCTGGGCTGAGGCCCCCCGCTGGATGAATGCCACAGGAAAATGAGATTCCCTCCCTCTCTGTCCCTCCCCCTTCCCTCCTCCTCCCTCAAATTCTTCGAGCCACGGCTAATTACACTTACATTTCTCTCATGTAGAAAATCAATATGTTTACTGCTTTTCAGAATGATATCATTAGGGGGGCATTCACTTAGAAAAAGATAAGCTAAATGCACGTCGGGAGGTACAGAGAAAAGAAAACAAAATGACTAAATATAAAGCTGTCCCTGTGTTAGTGCCGGTGCCTGAAGCAGGGCACCACTGTTATCTGTGAGCCAGGTGAAACGAGGTGTTTGTGTGAATGAGGTTTAGGTACTAATCACACCAGCATGGTGGCCCCAGCTGGGAGTCTCATGCAGCACTCCTGCCACTGATACAGCAAGACAAGAGAAACATGTAGGCTATTTGTACACAAGCCCGGCTGCCCTGGCATACTTCTCGCCCCTCAATTAATCTCAAACCGGTGGCCGATGGCCACTGGAGCCTTTCCGCGGTGGCACGGCCCAATCTGGTGCCTTTCAGCCATGGAGGCCATTGGCACAAGGAGACGGAAGCACAGAAAACCTGCCCTTATTGGGGCCAATTGCCTCACTGCTTCTCATCGACAACGCGCCCGTGTCACGAGACGGCACGGGGTGGGGCGGCTGACGCTGACGAAATGAAAAAGCCTTCAAGTCGTCCGCGTGAGGCCCTCGTTGACTCGGCTCGCCGGAGAGAATGTAAGTCAGATAGAGGCGGCTATAATACAATATCGCTAAGGAGGCCTGTCAGAGCCAAATGGGCAAATTTCCAGGCCAGTCCCTTTTGTGTCTAAAAGCAGCCTTCCCAAAGAGACACCGTACTCCCAGGAAAGAGGTGTACATTTTACACTGCCAGAGCCGAGCAGAGCGACACGGTAAACTGGACAAGTTCAAACTGTGACGGGGTAATGGCCCAGAGCTTTACAGTCGATAATTCCTCTCCAAGCTGGCTGTTTCTATGGGAACGTGGCATTTACGGGGAGATAAAGGAAAATGACTACCAAAAAAAAATGCTTTATCCCTCCAAACAAAGGAAAGCAATTTTATATATTAGGGCAGCATGGCGCACAATTGTGTAGTCGTCAGTGCAAATGATCATTAATTTCACCCTGACCAGTCAGGGGAGATTAATGTTATAACCCACACACAGCCATGGTGAAGGATGGCAGGCGGATGACAGGAACTGAGTCACTCAGCTAAGACTCCCCCTTTTTGTGGCTGTTGTGAAGTTGTGTGTGTGTGTGTGTGTGTGTGTGTGTGTGTGTGAGTGTGCGTGTGTGGTGTATGATGTAACTCTGTTGTTTCACCCTTACAAGAATGTCATAGATATTTAGACACTCAATATCATATGGAAAATGTATGCACTATGTGCAAACATATACAATATTGCAGCCCATATGTCGTCTATCAATGTCAAATGAATATTTGCAGAAATGGCATCATTGTAAAAAAGTAAATATTTGTCCACGTGAACATACATTTAAAACTTTATTTTTTCTAAAAATGTTTGAACATCATTTTTCAAAACACTGTATAATAATGGCAATAACTCATTATTTAATGGCCATCCCATAAAATAACAGGATTTATACAGTTATTTTTCCATTCATTAAATGTTTTTCTGGCAACATTGCTGTTGTTTTTTGTTTTTTTTAGTGTAGAGCACATGAAAAACTGAAGGCATAAGCGTGTGTAATGTTTTGTCCGAATGATGATACGATCAGAAGATGCCAAGACACTGTGAGCAAGTTCCAGACTTGCTACAAACGCAGTGTTCACGTAGGTGACCCTTGTTAAAGTTCCCAAAGCTGCATACACATTGAACATATGGGCTTGGATATAAACAGGGCTGTATCATCAAATACAAAAATGAAGCAGTGTCAAGGTCACCTATACACACTGTAGCTTCTGTGCATGTCCTCAACCTTTCAGAAATGAATATGAGTATTAAAGCGTTTCCCAGTCAAACTGAAGAGCCATTTTCTTTATTTCTGTCATTCGTCATTCTTTGCCTGAAATTGATTCTAAATTGTTCAGAAGAACTTAGTAAATATGTAGAAATGCAGCTCAGCGTTTCGTTGAATGAGCCATTGTATTTCAACGCAGCACTATAAGTGACCTTGAGACAACATGCTTTGTGTTTGCAATTATTGCGCCCTATTCACCATCCATTAGCTGTGATCAGATAATACTCTGTACAGCTATAGCAACACTATCAATGAACAAAACAGACATAATGCTCAATTTATTCTTAGAGAATAGCGGCGCATTGCACCAAACATTTAAGCAGGTTTCTTTTTCAAAGAACAAGCTTCGGTGTTCTTTATAACTGTACAAAGCTAACAGGTTGGGCAGAGGCATATTAACCATGGTTCATCTATAATGTCAGACATCCTAATCTTTCTTTTTTCTCAGAGAATCTCAGTGCCGCACATAAATTACTGTTGAAACCCAGGATTCCCGCTCAGAAATGATATCCAGAGACGACAGTATTGCTCTACGTGCTGTGTGCTGACACCTCTGCCCCCAGTACAGATGCCTGTCCTCAGCTCCCCATGGAGGATGACTGTTGGAGCCATGCCAAAGCCCCCTGTGTCCAAAATGATACCCAGTGAGACTCTTTCTCATAATAAAGTCAAGCTCTAAGAAAGATACAGGGAAGATATGACATCTTTTTTGGCGAACCTTAAGACTATGAATGGGTTATAGCACTAAATTAATACTCATCACAGTTAGTGCCACCTCCAGCAATAATGGTAGACTCTGGGGGAAATCTACATAATTATTTTGCATGTGACCCATGACAGCTGCTACAAGCACCTTGAACGTTCAATATTTTGACATTTTGGAAAGTTCATTTAAGAGACTGTGAATAATGTATAATTTCAACAGAGAGGGGAAAGTCTGTTTCCACCAAATGAATCAGGCTGTTGGCCCCTAACGCTCATCTAGGCGTGTTTTCAGTTAGCTACAGAAAGCCTACAATTTTCCTCTGGCTCGCACTACTCTAATAAAAAAATGCAGCATATTATCCACACTTGAGTAGTAAGCAAAACATAAATGAATGCATTCTAATGGGAGACAATAACAATAGCTTTCACTGGAAACAGTCAAGGAACCCTAATTAATCCTGACAAACAGACAGATGGATGGACTCAAATTACAGAATAAGACAATGAGCAAAAGATTAATTAAGCAATAAACATTTTTATAAAGCTAATCTGCACTTGAAAATAACAATTTACCTCATCAGGAGACAATGTTAAAGAGTATGGAAAGTGGAATTTGGCATTTATTGTGAAATTGATTTTTGTTAAATACGACAATGACATAGAAAACTTATCTTAATATAGTTCCAATGATTTTCTGCATTTGAGCAAGTTGAGGCTACTCAACGCAGCCAATCAATCCAATCACATTTTCTGCAGTAAACAGGATAAAGTGCGGGCCCGGAATACAGGCAGGGTCAGATCTGGAATGTAGAAAGAATTGACTCTAAATTATGAAATGAAATGATGAAAGATGCAGTCACAGAAGGTAAAGTATTGTCAAGCAACGTTCAGTGTTTTGTCAAGGCTTGGGCTGATTAAAAACATGAAACGATAATCTGGAGCAGCGGATTTTCCTCTGGGAAGCTAGGTGGATAAATGTGAAAAATGGGACATACAGTGCTGCAGCAGGTACCTGCTTATATTATTTGTATTTATTTATTTATTTATTGAAATCTTTCTCTCTTTTTTTCATTACTGCTTACTTTATTCACTGGACCATGAGTAATGGAATCCATGAAAGGGAAGTTGTATAATATAAAGAACTTTTAGGCTATATAACAAGAAGAATGTCATATATTGCACTCCTGCTCCCACCTTTCCCTCAAAGTCATAAATAAGGGCTAACAATATAGGAGCTAGCTTCTTGCAGAGCTCCACAAACACTCACAAAGCGACATCAATGATCGATATCCGGTCACTGGTTACAATGGGATAATGTTATCAAATGACACACATGGAGCGAAATAGCTATTCGCCGCTCATAAAGAAGAAGAAGTCGGACAGTTCTGTGACTGGGTCGTAAATACGAACCTCGTGCTCCAGCGAGCAGCCTCCCGGTCCACAGAAAGATCTGCGGTGGTCTGATTCAGGTAGAATCTCTCTGGCTCCCATAAATCTCCCCCCCCCCCCTCCTCTGAGTGATTATCCCCCGGGCCATCTCACGACTCACTAGCTTTATGGCTGAACAACGTCCCCCGCTAGCGCCACGGGATCTGGCTTGGCTGCACAACCTCTGGCTACAGGCTCCCTGCTGCCGTCAGGATCTCTCCAGCTCTCTGTGACGGGGAGGAGGGGTGCGGACGGGGGCCCTGCGAACTGACCCCCCATCGCCATCAATCCTCAAACCCCTGGGACAGCAACAACAACCATTGCATGAAGTACGCTATACCGTGTTCTGCTTTTCTCCACAGCCTCTTGCCGATGAGTCAACGCTTGACGTAAGAATCTGTAAATGCTTCAGTTCCAGTGTATGAAAAATTGGTTTGCTACTGAATTGAAAATAAATTGCAGCACGCAATGCATGAACATCATGATGTTCCTGAAACTTAAATCTGGCTGACATACTTTGGACTTGCTTCAAGGTATGAAAGTCCTAAAAATTCTATAATGTATTTTCCATGAACAATGTTCATTCACAATGTTGCTGGTAATTCTCGCCAATGACTGATATTAACATTTATTTATTCACTTTTGTGATGTGACTGGTCAGCATGGTCTCAAGTCCACATCCTTGAGTGGTGCTATTCGTTTTAGTGTCTTATTACATTCTTGCGATGTATTGTTATCATTTGTTTTTATGTTTAGTTTTGTATTACTATGGGGATTTCACAGGGACCCTTACACAGAAAATATAATGCATGCATGGGCAAAGTAAAGAGCGATCTTGCTTAGTTTGACATGACTCATTCAAATTAGATGAGGAAGATTTAGTCATCAACTGTAGAGGTCTTCCTTGGTCTACCGGCCATTTGCAATCACTGAAATCACCAATGCTCACTTTGTTCTTAATGATGTTAAAAAAAAAAAATTTGATAAGCGTATAGATTGCCATTTTGGTTCAGCCTTATAGTGGCTACCTTGATTGTCATTGGCACAACTCTGTTGACAAGCAGCAATAACAGACTTGAATGGCAATCAAAAGCCTGGAATCAAGACTACAGTAGATACTATAGTGATTGAATACACCTGACGAATTAGAAACAGCTGTCCAATTTTGGTTCCCTAAAATGGAGGGATTATGTACAAATAGGGATGGAATTCCTACACGGATCGTCCGATATGGATGTAAATATACCCTCAAATTAAAGGTTAACCTCATATTCATTGTTTCATTTAAAATCCAAAGTGCTGGAGTAGAGACAAAATAACAGAAATCGAAACACTGTCCAAATACTTACAGACTGCACGGTATATTAGCCACCTGGAACCTATTTATCCCGTCTTTCATGCCTGAAAGAGACCCATTATACTGAACTGACGTATTCAAGTCCAACTTCAGAAGCACAGTGCCTAGGACAAGATTGATGCATTTCCTAAAGGTACTGATTGCACTGCGGGGAAGAACGTGTGTATAGCACAGACCCAAGCTCGTGTCCGTTTCTACAGCAAAAGAGCATAAAGTAGAAACTTTCTTCATATATTCTAAATACAGAAATTATATTCATTAGATATTACACTGCAATAAATTGTTATTTCACATAACAGAAATGAGTAATGTATGCAGCGGGACGCGATGAAGAAAGCAGCATAAAGATGCTCTCGGTTCCCAGAGCTTTTCTGACACACAGGCATCAAGTGGCACTTAAATCTCAGCACCTCTGCATGCCCAGAGAGAGGCCGCCATAAACAAACCAATAAAATGGCTATAAACCCTTCACACATCTCACAGCGCATGTAATGCACGGCTGCTTTAAGTGATGACAGCACTCTGCCTGGCCGTGTGACTCCAAAAACTAATGACTGAGCTTCTTATCACACCCCCACCAAAATAATAAACACTGGAAGAACAAGACAAATTTTCCCTTCAGAGACTAGGTGGCTAGGTAAATACCTCAGCAGTCACTATTTATAGCTCACTATCAAGCACTGCCAACAGAAGGACTGATTGTGTTACTTAGAACTGTGTCTAAATTCCAGAGATATGTACCTCTCTACGACTTTCAAAATGGTAACAAAAGGGATGTTAGAGGAAGCAAGCCTTGAATGACTCTTGTATGTATTATAGCTTGCATGTCAACTATTACAAGAATCTCTCTCTCTCTCTCTCTCTCCCTCTCTCTCTCTCTCTCTTTCATTCTGGTATGCTTTTTTGTCTTTCAACCCACTCATTTTTACAAAAGGTAACAATAAAGTCATTCAAAAGCTGACTGCCAGGAGTCGTGTTCTCTTTTTTTGTTGTTTCCTTTATTATCAGTGTCATTGTAATAATTTCAGCTGGGACAAAGGATATGTCAAAGAGAGTGGGCCTTAGAGTGTGGTGCTCGCTGATATGCAAGCGCTCAACATGAGAGCGGGGAGGAGGAGAGGGAGGAGGAGAGGAGAGGGACGAGAGGGACGAGAAGGAGAGGGAGAGGGGCGAGAGGGAGAGGAGAGGGAGGAGAGGGAGAGAAAGGAGAGGGAGGAGAGGAGAGTGAGGAGAGGGAGAGAAGAGGAGAGGGAGGAGAGGGAGAGGAGAGGGAGAGGGAGAGGAGAGGGAAGATAGGGAGAGGAAGAGGGAGAGGAGAGGGGAGGGAGAGAAAGGAGAGGGAGAGGGAGAGGGAGAGGGAGAGGGAGAGGAAAGGGAGGAGAGGGAGGAGAGGAGAGAGAGGAGAGGGAGGTGGACAGTGGGTAAATCCAGGGGCTCTTCTCTCACCCACGGCAGCTACCTGCACCAGGCAGGGGCGGATCTGAGACGTGCACTTTACTGCCTAAATAGCAGCCATCTGGATCCACAGTAACATGACTGCAAAAAGTGCTGACTGTTGACAGAGGCAGGCCTGCAGCACGAGGGGGAAATAGACACAGAGACAGAGCACAAAGTACTCTTAAGGACAGTTCCCCTGCACTGGAGGGAGGGAGGGAACAGACTGAAGGGGCTTTTTCAGATTGCCAGTTTGACCCTTTTGATGAACAGTGATATTGTACCCATAGCACAGGAGCAGATATGCTCTTCTAGATTTAAGTATACTTTGAAATGTGCAGTGTTTTCTTGTTACTCCTACACTCCAGGAATACCCCAGCACAGATCTAAACTGATGCCAACCCAGCTCACTTTCCTATATATTGAATGTAATCAGCACATCCAACTAATGCCACACTATGATGCTGCACCGTGTCAAATAAACAAACTGAGAAATGAAGGTCTTCGTATTCTGAAAACACTTTTTGGGGGAAATACACAATAAAGTTACTATTATGATTCTGATTAAAGGGTTATCACAGGGTAGTAGCCCTTTAGTAGGTGGGAAAGTGCCCTAGGGCAGCCTGTAGCGTAGTGGTTAAGGTAAATGACTGGGACATGCAAGGTTGGTGGTTCTAATCCCGGTGTAGCCACAATAAGATCCGCACAGCCGTTGGGCCCTTGAGCAAGGCCCTTAACCCTGCATTGCTCCAGGGGAGGATTGTCTCCTGCTTAGTCTAATCAACTGTACGTCACTCTGGATAAGAGTGTCTGCCAAATGCCATTAATGTAGTAGTAGTGAAAAGCCTTAGAAATATTCCACCATGCCTCCAAGTTGAGTAAATACACTTCCATTGAACTGTTCCAGAGCACAGTGTTCCCACACCATCCCCAGGCCCAAGCAGTAAAGTATCACAGCGAATGCTATTAGCAATTCTGCACCAGTGTCTATGCCACTATCCCAGGTGTCTCTGCAACCACGGCAGCTGTTAACACCTTCCTACTAATGTGCTATCACAATTAACAGAATTAGCAAAAAGTTGCAAATTTGAGGTTCAACACCTGAGCATAACATAAGCAGTCAAGAGGGACAACCAATGCCAGTTTTAACACCCAGGATCTTATAATCATTTATGCAGGTTAACACTATTTCCAAACACAAACAGAAAGACTGCAGCAGAAATGCCGGGTTATTATACCAGATGTTTGGGAAACGATGCTGTCGGGTTTCAGCTCTGCTCAGCTCTGAAGCAGTAAATGAAGTGGCCAAGGGGGAATACATCTTTTAAAACATTTACAGTGACTAGTAGCTGGATAAAGTTAAACACTGAACAAGCGATCCATCAACTGGACCCCTGCACGCTCTCTCTTTCCCTCTCTCTCTCTCTCTCACCCTCTCCCTCTCTCTCTGTCTCTCCTTTCTCCTGAGCCAGACTCATTTTATCTCTCCCTCACACTGACACTCTCTATCTCTCCTACCATATATCTCTCCTCTTTCTCCAGGGTGAATCACTCTCTCACACTCTAGTACTGATTCCCTCTCTTGCTCTCGTTTTCCCCTGCTAAACCATTCTATCACTCCTACTGTATCTCCTCTCTTACCTCATGGCTCCTCATCTCTCTTTCTACCCATTTCACTTCTCTCTCTCTCTCCTCTTCACTATTTCAGAGGTCAGATAAAGTTTCTGAGGCATAAGGTGCTACAAAACGAACAGTGGATGAAGCTGCCGCTATCCAGCGTGTGTCTTTTGCCTCGATACGAAAGCACCCTCCCTCTCCCTTTGCCCTCTGGCTTGTGTGTGCCTGCAGGAGAAAATGTTGTGGAACATCATATTGAATCATCATCTTGCACCACTGGCTCTAATTCTGGTACACTGCGCTTACGAAACACAACCCCCAGTGTGATTCTCGTTAAAGTTTTTGGCTCGCCAGCATCTGAACCGCAGCCCGGCGTTGTGCATCTAGGTACAGCAGCAGCACCCCACAGTGCAGTACCCCAGAGACAGTGCCTGAGTCCTGACTGTGCCAGTGTTGGCCGGGTCTCCCACGGAGCGATGTATGATTGGTCATAGGGCCAGGGAGGCGGGGCTTTGCCAGTCATTACGCATGAGTGACTCCTCTGGTCAGCTGGACACCTGCAGTTTGCCCACACCAGCTGCACATGAAGTGCAATCATCCTACATAATGACAGCACAGCTCAGCTGGAGGACCGAGTGAAAGGAAGCTAGCAGCACTCACTTTGGACAACACGGAAGAACACAAGAATATATAATGGCTAGAACAGGCATAAAAAGTCTGTTCCTGTACTGCAAACTGTCATGTTGCAGCGATTGGATGGACCTACATACAAATAGAACTCTTGGAAAGATTTTGAAAAGATTACTGGTGAGAAAAAATGCCAGTACTTTCTGTACTCTGGTATTCCACAAGTTAAATTTCAACATACACAATAATGCACACTTAATTCAAACATGCTCATAGTGGTGGATACAGGTTAAATCAGGTCTAAAATCGCACTGTTCATTCTCGGTTGATTGTAGGTAGATTTTATCTTTTTATATTTCACTTTTGTTTGGTACTTTGGGGGGCTTTTCTTTGGTTTGGTGTGAGTGCAAGACACTGAGGGGGAGGGATCCTGTAAGTCTGAGACTGTCATGCAGAAGTACATAACATTACAGGAATAGCATTGTGCCTGTTCCCACGCTGACGGCATGATTGATGGGGATTGATTGATGCAACTTTAATGAGCCTGGCCAGATAGGGCCAGATCCCTTTACATTGACAAGGTAACAGAACTGTCCCATGGATGTTCTACCAGGGTGATGCTGTGACCCACCACTGTGGATACTCTGTCTGCAACCTGACCACTGTGTGGCTAAAAGGACCCAACTAAGGAAAATAAGGAGAGATTGCTGATTTCAAGGGCAGAACAAGGTTTTGCGATCACCACTGTGATAATACTAAAGCCACACAGGCATACAAATTGCATGCATCACATGGAAAAGAACTGTCCTCCAACATTAACCAACCATCACATGCTATGGCTGGCAGTGTAGACCTTTCCCATGACCCCTTGCTGAGTCACCAGAGTGCACCTCACATCATCATGAGATACATGTCAAATTAGCTCTGTTTTACAGTTTCCTGCTGTTTTCCAGAGCCTGGCACTCAGTCAGGCTAGGGTGGGCTCCAGTTGGCTTGAGCACTGTATGTCCTCCAGGCCTGGCCTAGATCTGGGTCCCATGATACCTCAGTCCTACCTCTGTTCCACTGGCAATGACTGACTGACCTGTCCCCAGGATTTCATCAGGGTAGACCTAACAAGATACTCCACCGCTTTAATGTGTTGAATTCCATTGCCCTGTGCTCTCTTATGCTACAATGCAAAACTGATTGCTTGATAAACAGCGCATTGGTACCTATTCAGGTCCTATACGCCTTGGTCTCCTACAGTGAATAGCTTTATGGAATTGTCGCAAATGTTCATTAATTGTTTTCAGTGAGCCTGGTCCAGCTTGATATACACTTAGTGATCACTTTATTAGGTCGGCCTGTACACCAGCTTGTTAATGCAAATTTTTTCAGAACAATTGTCAGAATGGGGAGTCTGAGGAGAAGGGCCAGACTGGTCAAAGCTGACAGAAAGGTGACAGTAACGCAAATAACAAATGCAAATACCAGTGGTATGCAGAAAAGTATCTCTGAACACACAACACGTGAAACCTCTAAGTGGATAGGCTACAGCAGCAGAAGATTCCAAATGTGGAATCTTAAGTGGAATAAATACCTAATAAAGTGCTCAGTGAGTGTATATTAGTCATTTGGTCTCACAGAATTAAGTTCTTAAAACTTCCACCAGCTTCCTTGCCACCCCCACCCCCCCCCCCCCAAACCTGTACATCCTGACAGGAAGACGTGTCTTTTGTTGTCAGCTGAAAATTGTCGCCCACCCCCTGTCCTAAATGCCTCCCTCCGAAAACAAAACACGGAAGAGGAGCACAATTCAGTCTTCAAAACTTTCTCTCTACCCACTCTATTAGACAAAAGAGATGCGTTATAAAACACCCAGGTCCCCGCCGCCTGCACACTCGTCCCCCCGCCCGTAAGAGCAGCCCTCCAGTCGTGTCGTCGTGACGAACGCACACCCCACTGGAGGCAGAGACGGCCCAGGATTTGCTACTCCAATGTCCCATATAGCATACTGCAGCTCACCAGTCCCACCCATCCATTTTAATTAGCCTCTCTAAAGAAAGGGCACGCACTTGACATGGCCACTTGCTGCAGGTACATGTGATTCACAGACCAGCACAGAAGGCATATTTCTTCCTTTAACAGCATGCACTGGCTGCTTATTGCACACGGTGGCTAAATATAGCACTTTGTAGGGTCGCGCAATTATGAAACCATTATCATGGTCAAGACGGAAAATAAATCAGGTTAGGAAGCACATGCATGCAAATGTAGGTGAACAGGTGTGAGTGCTTATTGAGCACCTTTCACACATGGATTCCTAGACATTGCTGGATTCAGTTATCAGGGTAGTGGTTTTCCCTGTTCACGCAAAAGTCGTTGATCCACGTTGAGTCTGTTCATGACCATTCTGGATATATTAATCGATGCTGGATGTCTACCCTCCTAAGAAATGCAGGGCAAATTTTAAGTTAATGTATGGTAACATCTTTAGTCATTTCAGCTCATTTAGGCTATATAACCACAGACAGCGAACATTAGGTTAATTTTGTTAATTTAGTTGTCTTCGGTAAAATAATTATGTTAGTTACAGTAAAGTTGCATAGTTAGATACAGTGTATCTGTATCTGTACGGTATAATTTATGTGTGGCCTACATAGATGTAGCACTAGCCAGCTTGCAAAAAAGCAAGTTAAAACTGAGTGTGGGTTTTCCTTCATGCGGCCTTTATACACGGACAATTTTAAATCCACCAAACATTTGAAGTTGCACTGTGATTTGAAGAACAAAAATAACCCAGAACAATTATTTGGTAAATTGGAAAATAAATCTTATGTCATCACAAAGCCATGTCAAGCAAGGACAGTGATGCTGTTTATTCCATTCCTAAAATAAGGCCAAATTCCTGAAATTACTGTTATAAAATCACACAATGCATTTACAGGTTAAGATGCATGTGTGAAAGGTTATGGAGCGAGTGTAAGAAGTATAGCAGCGACTGTGAGACGAAAGAGTGAGTGAATGAGTGAGTGAGTCAGGGAGTCAGTCAGTCAATTATTAAATGAGTGAGTGAGTGAGCAAGTATTTTGTTAGAGAGTGAGTAGAGTGATACAGGGAGTGGGAAAGGGAGGGTTGTGGGAGAGCGCTGGGTGAGTATAAGTGTGTGAAGGTACAGTGAGCGAGAGAGAGACACAAATCAAATAAATCTATTTTGTATAGTGCTTTTTATAGAGAACTATCACAAAGAGGCTTTACAGAGAGCAGAAGGAAAACTGGGCAGATACAGAGGGAGAGAGAGGCAAGAAAAGCCTGCTTATCCTCTCTTCTTTCTGATTCCTTCCCAGCCCTTTTCTTTCCCTCCCTCCCTCCCTCCCTCTCTGCCCTTCTACTCTTTGTACTTATTAAACTCATTCTTTTACACATATTTGTATTGCCAGTTGCCCAGCTGGTCCATGAATTCCCAGCCCAGGTTTAAAGCACAGCAGCTCCACTCATTTAACACTAAATTTAACATGAAACGTCCCTCGGGGGGGGGAAGCCATTGACTGCGAGGACTTCATATTGCTCCATTTCTCTTGTGTCAAATCTCACAGGCCCAACGCTTCCAAGGCCCAGGAGCCCAGAACCCACAAAGCCCATCCTTTGGCACAAGTGAAAAATGGAGGAAAACTAGACCAATTTTATATCCCCAGCAACACTCTCACACCACTCAATGGCATATTCAACTGTAAAGGATGAAGGCCAAATATTTTAAACATAACATCTGTTATTGTGAGTGTTAAAGTTTACAGATGTATTGCAGCTCTCAATAAAAAGCACTACTTTTTGCATGAGAATAACTGCGTAATGAATGGCAAAGCATAAATTGGCAAATGGCAGCAAATCATGAGAAATAAAATCTATAGAATCACTGTGTTCTTCTAAAGAAAAAACTCACAACAATGGAAAATGTCCCGGTGTGAAGGTAAACATTTGTGTTGTAAATAGAAACAAAATGCTATATTATTTCCCACACAGCACAGCATGCATGATGGTGTATTGTGGAATCCACTGGAAGAGATGTTTTTCTCCTCGAAACTTCTATTAAACAACTCATCTTCACAAACACTGGATTGGTGGCCGGGGGAAGGAGGAGGCTTTCAGTCTAAAGAGAAGAGAGGAGGAGGATTGCAGTGTGATCCATTACCTGCACTTCTTTTTATCAAAAAGACAAAAAGCATAGAATCCTCACCTCAAGCACTATCAGAGTAATAAAGCCTTGCATCAGAATGATACTTCTGATCAGCAAAATTCGGCAAAATTCGGGGGAATGCTCTCATTCCCAAGTTGAAATTGAAACAATGGGGTTGCCACTGCTGCTCCTCGCAGTTTAATAATAACATATTATGTCACGTCATCCACCTACAGTGTAACACAGAACACAGTGTATCCATCACCACACTGGGATTGGTTTATCCACTCGGGAGCACCTGTTCAAAACCACACCTTTCCGCTCACACCTGACAGACCTCCCCACCAGGCCTGGCCGGGCCCCGTTTCTGGGACCTTCCAGAAGGTGGCATGGAGGAGGCGTGGCAGCTGGCTGGTGTCATATCAGTCTGACAGACTAGGCCTAAGCAGCCAGGGGTGGCAGGGGGGAAGTCACATGCCACTGTTTTACAGGTGAATTCTCCACAACAGATGCACAGGGCACAACAATAGCACCGCGCTCAGCACTTTTTCTGCCTCTCCCATTGCTGCAGCTAAATCCCATCAAATGCCATACAGCTCCATTTTGTGCAGCCAACCTCCACAGCTGGCACCTTCACTGCTCTGTTAACGGAGGATATTGTTAGCCTTTCTGCACTGGTACAGCTAGTATATGTACATACAGGTGTGTCTGTGTGTGTGTGTGTGTGCGTATACAATCCTGCAAACCTGAAGACGGTGCCAGCTAACTCAACTATGACAATTATTCAAACAAGGCAGCTAAAAAGTAGATATTATAAAATATCTTCTCGGGTGTTAAACTATGGCCTTCATGTAGATGTTTGTGTTCTGGGTATAAAGAACTGCAGTCCGCTAGGCTAGGTCATGGGCTGGTTTCTGTGAGATATGTGAGACAGTATTATTTAGCTTGGGTGGTTAATGGTGTTTATTTAACCTAACTGACAGTCTGTAGGAGAAATGTGTTCAAAGCATTAAAACCACCAGAATGGTGCTACAGCTTCAGTGAACACTCAAGTTATCTCTTTGCTTTAACAGCAATTCATTTTTCTAGCAGGCCCTGCGCTATTAACAATCACTGAAGGACATCCTCTTTTTCCGACACAAACTCCACGCTTCAAAAAGTGCTCTGCTTCTGCTTCTGCCACCACCCAAAAACCAACTTTCCGAGTACAATACATTGTAATGGTCCTGATCACACCAATACCCACACAAAAACAGTTTAAGGTTTGAAAATCACAATAGATTTCTAGGCAGCAACACAATTTGATTTCCATTGCTTTGTTCATCCATTTAAAGCAGTTTTTTTTACTAGACTATAGACAGTACTGATTGGGAAAAAGTGAGCTCTTCTGTGCCTTTTCACACAGGTGACAGGAGACGTAGCATGTGCCTTCGATTATATTTGGCCCTGCTCTGGCCTTTCAGCTCCACAGGCAACTACACCAGGGTCAGCACAGCTTGAAATGGAGTAGCAGGTGGAAGAGAGACGAGAAAAACACGCTCAATTAAAGCCATTTAAAAACAGTGGGAGACGCAATCTAAAGTGAAAAAGCTGGAACGCGGAGAGGCTGAGGCGGGTTTTTTTTTTTGTAAACCAGGACGAATGATGTCAGCTTTGTGACTGTGCTTTCTCCTCTGATTTCCCCTCGGCCATAGCCATTGTTGTGCTTTAATTGTAGTATTGTTTTAACATCCCTCCCACTGTGAATTACTCCTGTGCGCCGGCGACAATAACGTGAGTGTTATTCAACAGAACTAATTTCAGTCCTCAGGCAAAGAGGTCCACAGGTAGTGTCAACAAAACAGACACGCACGCGCACACACACCCACACACATTAAACTTGCGAACGTGGGCAAGGCTACCGATGACTTGTGGAGGAATTCACCGGAGACCCGGAGCAGGAGGAGAGGGAGAGCGAGAGCTTGGAATGGAGCGAGGGGAGCAGGAGAGATCAAAGAAGAAGTGCCATGAGATCATTAAGCTCATTTGTCTTGCTTTCCAAATGCAAATGGAGGGAACTGTAATGGGATGTACTGCCTGTTATGAGAGGGCATATGGAGCAGAGAGGAAGGAAGAATGAGTGGGAGAGGAAGAAAGAGAGAGAGAGAGAGAGGGGGGGGGAGAGGTGGTGCATACATGGTTAGTCAAAGAAACTAACCCTGAATAGAGAGGGGGGGGGACAGAGACAGAAAGAAAGAAAAGCTGTAATGAAAAATAAATGTGTTTACAGAGTAACTGTCAGGGCAGCCCGAGCCAAATAATGTGCGGGGAACAGAATAGAGGGGAGGGGAGGAAGGGGGGAAAAGGAGGAGGCACATTTTATTAACACTGAGCCTCCACAGTGCAGCTGGTTTGCAGAGATAGAAATATCACCACCTCTTTCTTATTTCGCATTGTGATTATTATTGACATCATCATCATAATTTCATACACGTGTACAGTTGTGTGGAAAGTGCAGCAGGAATTTAGCGCTGGAAAGATTGAAAAAGATAGATAAGGAACTGAATGAATTTGCTGAGAAAAGAGTATAAAAAAGTGTAATGGAGTGACGGAGGCGATAATAGAGGGGGGCCATTCTGTCCGTGTCTGTGTTTACTTTCACTTTGAGCTATTGTAAATTGAGTTTGGCCTGCTGCAGAGAGAATGCTTTTCCTCACGACTAACGCTATCCAACCACCAACACCCATAGGTGAATGACATGACCACTGTCCCCCGAAGAACAGGGATATTCTTGCAGAACTCCGTGAAGGCCATGGAAGAAGCAGTGATATGCTCACTGGTGAGCTGAGGCTTGTGGGTAAGGACTTTCTAAAGAGAGCTGGTGCAGTGAAATGATCTAATGTGCAATGTACACTATTGAAGCAATATAGTGGTACCAGTTATCTGAATTCAGACCTATGCAATGCCCCCAGATGTTAACCTATTTAACATTGTATTAATCACAAAAAAATAATTTGGCATATTAAAGTTAGAGGCAATATACTTATTCATCACTTTTCTAAAGCATGCTTTTTTCAACATGTATCCGAATTAAGACATATCTTGTATAACTCCTTCAACATAGTTTGCTGAACTGAGTTTGGTTTGTAAAGCTAGCATACATAATGATGCAAGATTTTAAAGTATAGTTAGCGTCATCCATTTCAATTATATTTCTGCTGTGTGAAGCACATTTCTTCAGTCAAATCTTAAGCAGACGCCAACAGTCTGCCATCAACAGGTATTTGCATACTTGCTCCATCTTGCTAGCGAAATAGCATGTTCTCTAGCAAGGTATATCGCAAACTACTTTTAAGAGAATAACTACAGGCTAGCTAGTTAACTAACTGGCATTTCACAAATTGAATGGTTACCACTTTGGACAGTCAGTCGATGCACTATGTCATGTAATCAGAATTGAGTTATTTTTTAGCAAAAAAAGTCATAATTTTTAATGGAAATTTGTTGACAAGCCCATTGTCATTGTAGAAGACCTGCAAAATGGTATAAATATTTTTTAACGGGTTTTGAAATCGGTGTGATATAGAGGTTCAAAATTTGCTATTTTCAATGGAAGGGCCAACCAACGCAAACATATAGTGAGCGTTATAATTAAACAAATGAAAAAAAAAAAAAAACAGTAGTCCACCAGTGCCTTGTATTGATTTAATTTTCTCATTTAAAATATAATATTATTGATATAGTTAACCCTGAGGAATGACAGCGCAAAAGTCATGAATATATCCAGTCTTTTGAAGTTTAATCTTCGTACTCTAGGTTACCGTGTATTCGTTGACCATGTGGGTAGTCTCTCTCTCTCCCTGCATTACAATATGAATGGGTTTTTTAAAGATCTGGAAGTAAAACGAAGGTGATGTGAAATTTCCAGACACGGGCCCCTCCATGCTGGAGGTTAATTCCTCCTGCCTTTGAAGTCTGGAGGAGGTGCACTGTAAAATGTGGCTGCTGGTCCCGGCCCCTTGGTGTGGTCACACCCGATCTGTCTCGCTTGGGGACCGTGTCTCTAAGGGATGAAACACACACACACACACGCACGTGTGTGAGGAGCTCACCTCCCGCCACGGTGACAAAGAGAGGGCAGAGAGAGGGTGTGCGGGTTATTAGTCTGGTCCCTGTTGACCTTCTGGGACAGAAGTTGTTTGCAGTTGAAGTATTGCACTGCGGTGTCTGTATGAGTGGGTGGGAGGGGAGCACTGTTTAAGTGTGAGCCATTATTTCGAACTCCAGGAGGAGGCTTGAAGTGTGAAACATATGTCTGACTCCTTCAACTGAGACGGCTGTGGCTCCTCCAGCATCTAAAAAGCCAAGGTCCTGACATGACCCCAAACATGACCATTCATGTTCACCGCTGGAACTCTCAAAGTGATGAAAAGAGTGGGCATTGTGTGAGTGAGTCTTTTGCAGCAGCTGATTGGATTCTTTTTTATCTCAGAGACAGAAATACATCTTTGCTGCGTGAACACACTGATCCAGAGGGGCCGGTGTCTAATTAATAGCTTAAACATTTTTTTCTCTTCATCTCTCCATGTCACTAAAAGCCACACTTTCCCCCTGTTGATCCACACATCTGTTCTGCGACAGAGCTCCAGAAGCCTTGCCGTGCTGGTACTTCAGGC
Organism: Conger conger; assembly: GCF_963514075.1. NCBI lineage: Eukaryota > Metazoa > Chordata > Actinopteri > Anguilliformes > Congridae > Conger > Conger conger. The sequence goes on along the minus strand of NC_083769.1, from coordinate 33,784,687 downwards.
AGGGGAAAATGGGGAAATTGCCCATTTGTAATTCCCAGGCATGCCCGCTGGTGGCGCTACTGTGCCTGTGACCTGCTCAGAGAGAGCAGGAACAGAGACATCACACACTGGGCAATGAAGCAGTATGGGAGTATGCTACAGTAAAAGCTGGAGCCAAACAGACAGGTGTTAGGATATAGAAGCGAGGGAGAAACATCTGTTCCATTTGTACAGGCTGGCCCTCAGTCGGAGTGACAGGGGAAAAAGAGATAAAAATACCATAGCTTTGCTTTCACTTAATGAAAAGAATCAAAGCCATCTCTCATTAAACCAATGGGTATTCTACCTTTTTGTGCACCTGATCAGACACAAACACCTGTTCATACTTGCAACCACATGACTGTACACCTGCCCATTTCCAGGTATACACGCATGACTAGCTGCCCACTCTTGATACCACCTGCCAATACCTGAAACTACACACCTGTATACCTGACCACCCCCAGTGCCACACATACTGTGTGTACACATGCACACTCCTGATACCCCACACCTTTACACCAGTCAGCACATAACTCACAGAGATGGGGACTTGCCCACTCCCAATACCACACACCTGCCCACACCTGCACGTATACAATCATTCAATACCATACCAGTCTAATCTTGGTACCACAAAACGTGGTACTGTTGTCCACTAACAATGGCACAGGCCTGCCCACCCCAGATAACACACATCTGCTTTGTTTGCAGTCTGCTTTTTGTGGTGACCATAAATCACTCTCATCAGCATCCATTCTCAATAAAAATGGACCTAGATGTTGTATCTTGGAAAACCTGTATTTTTCAATGCAGCAGCACTAGAGTTGAAATAAGGTACCATGATAGCTTGATTTGAGAATGGAACCTGGCCTAAAAAATGAGAAAGCCTGGCTTGGGGATGGAAAAACATACAGGCCAGACTAATACCAGCATACCATATGTTAATGGCCCAAACAGCTTTGGACTTAAACCATTGCTGGAATATAAATGAGCTCCAAATAATACTCCCAATCAGAATGCATCCAGAAAATGCATTTATTAAATTGCTAGGATGAAAATAAAACAACAGAGAACACAAAATGAAATTGGTGCCTTTTCATGTCCTGGTTTTTCTCTCGAGAATTTGGTAACCGCTGCTATTCGCATGCACTTTTGAAAATTACACAGAAAATTGGAAACGGAGGGCAAATAGCCCTGCTGGAAATTGCCAAGTTATTTATTTATATATTTGTCTATTTATTGCGTTTTTGTTTTCCATATCATAATGGCCCAATAAGACTTGTCCACTTGATGGTGTAACACTCTCCTCCTTGCTTGATTTGATAGCTTGCTCCACAAATCTGACTTAGTGATTTTGTTGTCACCACTGATGTCCAATCTAATATTGGATACACAGCAATGACCTGATACACGCTTCTCCCTTACTTGGGAAACAGGCCAGAATTTGAAAAGCGAGTCTGAATGTCCCCTCCCCTCGTCCACATCTTTTGGCCAGCTAGAGTACACATGGGGACGATGTCTGGCAAGAGACCCATCATGCAGTTCAAAGCTGTTAGAAATGAAAATCTAGCAAAGAGCATTTGGACTGGATTAAAACCATACGTGGAGAGGGGGCCAGAAAAGGAGGATGGGGGTAGGGATGGCAGGTGGGTGAAATGCCATGCTGCAGTACCTAAAGCAGAGTCCTGAAGCACCACCACCATGCAACCCCAGCTCTTAACTTTTCCTTTCATAGGACCCTATACTCAGATAACTCAGATAAACTTCTATACTCAGATGAAACCAAAATATAATGCCATAAATAAGGTTTTTTTTTTTTGCCTAAGTATAAAAGGCTTCCTGTATGATGTTTCAATAATTGCGTTTAGTAAATAATAGCGGCCTCCTGATTGGAGCTTTGTGGCTGAAATGTGTCATGGGTGATTGTAGACTGCACCCACACAGGCTAGAAGTGAATGGGTAAAAAGCCAAAATGGAACTAAGTCTGTATTTCGGAGTGTTGAAAGCTACATTCTGACAAATGGTGGGACACAAACACCACATGCATTTTATCTCTCCTGATTAGAGCTCTCTCACTTTTCAGGGTACAATTACACTCCTGCTGTTGCTAACAACAGATAGAAAACCTGCACATTAAAAACACTGAGAGACTACCACATAATGCAAAAATAATTTGCCTATTTGTCCAAAGAGAGTGGAATAAGTAATTATTAGAAACAGTCGACTGGGCAGGTACAAAGAGCTCTCACCTTGCAGTAATTATGACTTACTTCAATGAATCCAAAAAAGTAGTTGGGGAGGTACAGTTAAAATCTAAAACTTGGATGACGCCAGCAAATAAATTGCCATGGTATTTTGCAGGCTACTTTAAAACTGTTGTTTTAAACAGAACATCTGTCATCTCAGCAGTGATCTCTGACCTTGATCTGTCAGAGAATAAGATCTGATCCCCACCATTACAGAGAGCAATTACAGAGACAGCCAACAACAGCCTGTGACTGCCAAATAAGTGCTTCATGTGGTAACAGTCCATGAACACTGACCTTATGTTTAGCCTATTGACATTTCTGCTCGGTAAAAAGATCCCCTGGCTCTATCACACAAAAAAGGAGTATCCAAACACTACTTGAGTAGACAAAGCGAGAATTGCCAATTATTTTGTTCTTTTGTTAGTTAAATATTTGTTAGTTATATCCATAGTACTTATATAATATACAGCATACTGCATGTACTTGACTCAAAGGATTATTACTGTACATCACTGGGAATATATGTCAGGTTGCCAAATATATAAAGATATCAGCGATTAATGTTTTTTAAAAATCAATAGGTAATTAGCTAAGTAGCATACAGTGTTAGGTAATGAGGACCAATCGTGATGCATTTCCAAGTATCCTGGCAGGAAATCACATTCCCTACTTAGACTATAAGAGTTGACATACACAGGGAAGTGGGGAAGGGGGGTATAGTCAATGCCTGCATTCTTGTTTAATTGGTATATTATGCTGTATGTCACAACTGTGTGTAGGTAAAACCAGGTCATCGGTGTTAAATGGACAAGTAGCAATATTTTGTTGTTGAGTAACAATAATTGTTTACAATGACATTATTTACTATATGGTGAATTATATATGGGAAATGATCATACATTCATAAATATAGGGGTTTGCAATGAGTGCTTTAATCTGTGCACAGGACGGCACAATATTAAAATGCGAGACAGGAGCTTACAAAATGTCAAAGTGAGCATGAACACATAGGTTTAATACAGAAAATAATAGTAGTGCAGAGCCTAGTATGGGCACACATCTAAGAAGGAACAACTTAATATAAACCGCAAAATTGATGCCTAAATATAACTGACCCACTGGCAATCATTGGATGTACAATCACAAAAAAACACGTTCAGTGGCAAGAAAAAGTATGTGAACCTTTTGGAATTTCCTGGTTTTCGGCAATAATTGGTCATAAAATGTGATCTGATCTTCATCTAAGTCACATTTTACCCTCTGTTATGGCAAGCTGTCCAGGTGCCGAGGCAGCAAAGCAGCCACAAAGTATGATGCTCCCTCCACCGTACTTCACCATTGGGATGATGTTTTCATGTTGGTATGTGGTGCCCTTTTTATACCATACATACAATAGTGTGCAGAATTGGGGCCACCCCTTCTCAAAAAGCCTTTTACAATTAATATCTTAGTTAACAGAAGCAAACTTGATCTCTAAATGGTACGTAAACATGACACATTTCTTCACATTTTAAAGCAAGATTACTTCTTCTTTTAATTTTCAGAATATTAAAATAAAGAAAATAATAATAAAAAAAGGAATACGGCACTGTGCAATAGTTTGGGAACCCTGTCAGCTAGTGCTTTGTAACTGTAAGTTAGTGTTTGGACAACAATAACAGTAAGTAAACACTTCCTGTAGCCAGCTAAGAGGCTTTCAATTCTTGCTTTTGGCCCCATTTTTCCCCATTCTTCCTGGCAGAACACCTCCAGCTCAAAAATATTCTTTGGCCTCCTTGCATGTACGGCATGTTTCAGATCTCTCCCTGGATTTGCAGTAATATTAAAGTCTAGGGACTGTGGTGGCCATTCCAAAATTCTCCATTTTGCCTTTTAAGTCATCTTGGCTGGGTGCCCACTTCTAGGGAGAGTAGCCAGAGTACTAAATCATCTCCATTATGAACATTTTGTCTGACTGTGGACTGATGAATATCAAAACTCTTTGAGATTACTTTGTAACCCTTTAATAGCCAACTCAATATTTCTGTTTTGTGAAAGTAAACGAGAGAATACCTCACAAGGGGTTTATCCCGTCACAATAAATTTCCTATAAGTAGCTCTAACCCACACCGCCTGCCCTGTTTCATTGATTGGACTACAGGTTTGCTAACTCCAGACTCCAATTAGTTTCTGTTACTTACTTTTTCTTGCCACTGTAGATCACATGAATGCAAATGTTGGTGTCCAAAATATAGACTTATTTCAAGTTGCAAATTGTTTTCTTTGTTTATAAGGCAGTGCCCATGCCTAAACACATGTACTGCAACAGCTCACATAGCACCATAAATACAGCAGATTATTTCAATACAGAATGAAGCAAGCAAGCAAGCACATTTGAAAGCCATTAATAATGCACCAGGATGTAAAACTGTAAAAATGCTAATTATGAGCATTAGGTCACATTATGAGCACATATTTTCATGTAAGAACCATCCGAGATAATAAAGTCCATATTGGTGCCAACATATTTTCTGCAATATGCGCAGCAGTCATTTTAATCCATTAAATTGCAGCTGCAAACAAAATAAACAAATACACATGCAGTACAAACAAGAGAAAAATGCCTCAAAAGAAAACACACAAGTGCCTCTTTTGGAGGTAGTTCATGCTCCCCTCATAGTCTGTCTACATTAGAACTGGGGTCAGAGGAAGGTTGAAGCACAATTTGTAAATGCAACACATTAAATAAGTAATACACACATCTTCCAGACCCGTTCACTGGTTCCGACACAGTGCATGACTCACTGACGTTCACATAAACACAAGGCAGTATAGTATAACTCATTAGCGAGAGCTTTACATATGAGCCTGTGGGTGTCGAACATTTATAACTAAATGATTTGCTTGTATATTCTGGGAGATGGGTGAAGGCCACAATCCATCTCAGAGACATCACCCATATGCAAGAGGAGAAAGGAAATCAGCACCGACACAGCAAGCTATTGGCATCCGTCACATCTGACAAAACACGCGCTTTGTGTCTTTTTGACCGAGAAACAAAAAACTGATTTTGTATAAAAGCCTACCAGATACTCACCATATGGCAGGTACGATTTTTTTTTTTTGTAAATGGCTCTTTCCTATGAATGCAATTAGGAAAGATTAAAAACAAACTCCGTGGAGGACGTTTCTGTGAAAAATGGTCTGGTGTGGATATTTGAGGGGGGGTTGGGGGTTATTGATGAAGACTGTTAAAAAGGAGCTAATTTCTTTCCAACAGCAACTACAAATTGGAATATTTATAGGCACATCTTATCAGCCACACATCAAAGAGACACAGGGAATGAATCCAGTTTTCTTGCTCTCTCTCTCTCTCTCTCTCTCTCTCTCTTGCTCACTCTCACACACACGTACACACACACAGATACTTTTTCTCAATCTTTTTCTCTCTCTCTTACACACACACACACATGTTCTCTCTCTGTGTAAAGCACATACTTCACACTTCACCTAATCTTCCAAGATGATGTGCTTCACTATATTAATTTTCTGGCAGACAGAGTAAACAGCAGCCCCCTCTGTGACCCAAAGCCAGATATTTTGTATAATTCCTCTTGTCTGCCCAGATACATGGATAT